>NW_019272172.1:38399-40910 GCF_002738345.1 Cucurbita maxima
TATTCTTATCACTTTCCACTACAATATTAGTACTATTGAGCTATGCACATGCTAGTTAGGGTAGTTTGAGCTTCTATTCCGTGGTCTCTTGAATATGGCCACTATGTTGTTAACCTGTTCCTTAAAAAGGGAGTGTGGGATAACATGAGATAGCCTAGAGGCAGGCTAAGAAGAATCACATATCCCAACATGAGATAGCCTAGAGGATGGCTAAGAAGAATCACATCTCCCAAATATAGGTGACTCTCTGGCCCAAAGGAAGAAACCAACGACCCTCTTTTCCAAGATGTTCATACTAGAAATCACCGTATTGTTTGATTAGAATTTTATGAGGACGTGCCTCAACCTAGGTATTCGATCCCTCACTGCATAAGCAAAGCAAGTTTCCATGGTCATAGAATAGAAAGATGGTACAAATAAGCAAGAAAAGGTAGCATCTAGGCCGTTACTTCAACTTCCTTTTACACTTTGGTACAAGTACCGTCGAGCCAGGCCTAGGCCAACTAGGATTGTGTGAATGATAGTTCATTTTGATTATCTTGCATAGTAGATCCGTCAAAAGAGGGGACGTAGGATTATAAGGGTAATCTTAATAGTTTACAAGCATAGGGGATCACTTCCCTAACCTTGGGTGACCAGATTGTCCTATGGGTAGGGTTTGCCAATGAACCTCCCATGGATGATAGAGCAGCCTAGCACTTACCATGCTATCCCAATTAAAATCTGGGCATGTATCTTTGGTGCAATGCATATCTTTGTTCATTTCATACATTACATAACCATTTCTTATCATTACATAAGGTGAATGTACTCTATGCTACCATACTTTCATAATATGTCACCTTCACAATAGCATAATAAGTAAACATGAGCGTTTAATGCCTATTTTAGAATTTTATTATTCTAAACTTTCTCTAAGATTGGTCGGTAAAAATCATTATTTTTTTTAGTTTTAATATAAAAACGATATTACAATTTTGAAAACTTGTATTCATATACAAATTTAATTTTTTTTTCTTCATAATTTAAAATTTTGGAGAACAACAATACACTTCATTATCAAATACATTTCATACAAAAAAAAAAAAAAAACAACAACAATAACCTTTTTGTG
The DNA here is from genome assembly GCF_002738345.1 of Cucurbita maxima. Lineage (NCBI taxonomy): Eukaryota > Viridiplantae > Streptophyta > Magnoliopsida > Cucurbitales > Cucurbitaceae > Cucurbita > Cucurbita maxima. The sequence continues at coordinate 39,514 of NW_019272172.1, forward strand.
TTATCCCCTTATTTTTCATTTGTTCCTCAAGGATAATTCCACCAAAAGGAGATAATAAAGCTTCTCTATCTTTTATAGATCCACTTGTGAATCAATTCATCAACATTAGCACGAAAGTTTCTCAAGTAAATTCCATCATCTTTAGCCGTCCAAATACAAGTTCCTACACTTCCATGTTTGCACCTATCACGGAGCCATAAGTGCTGTGTTTCAGGCCAAAAGCTTTCAAAAGAGACATATGCATGTGGCGTCTCCAATTTGCACCAATAGAGGGTTGTTCCCCAAAAGTTAACCTTGAAGTTCCATTGGTAATCATCTCCATGATTAAGCAAACAATGATACCCCAAGTCATCGTGTTTAGACAGACAATGCACAAGCAACCCAAGTTTGCTTAGCCCGTTAACCACATGAATGTAATATCTAGAAGGTCCTGGTAACTGTTCCAAGAACTCTTTCTTGGGATCAGATAACCAGAAATACTCTCTGAAAAATAGAAGATGCTAATCTTCCGAAGAGAAAGGAATCTCAAAACCCGGTACAAATCATCGAACATGACGATGGAAGCGTTGAAATACAATTCAACGAAGAGCCTTCGTCTGAATCAAAAGTAAGAGAATTCTTGAGTTCTAGACCAAGTACGTCGGGAGTTTCAAGATCAATGTATGACCCCTTAAAGGTAAAAGAAGTCAGTTATGATAAAAAAAGTGCATCAATTCACTATGAAGATGGCTCAAGATCTCCAACCCATACAGATATGGATACTCAATCCGTCTACGAAAGTCAGCTAAATGTTATTACAGCTAATTTCCAGATAGACAAAGAATTCTTGAAAACAGATTTTTTGTCAGTTGTCAACTCTTCAAAGAGAAAAGCTTTCTTCCAAACTTACAAAGAAGTTGAGCGAAGTGAATTAAGAGCTCAGTGGTATTCTCATATGGAAACCGTAGAGGAAAACATACCGTTTTGAGCGAAGTGAATTAAGAGCTCAGTGGTATTCTCATATGGAAACCGTAGAGGAAAACATACCGTTATTCGAATGGTTTGAAGAAAATATTTTGCAAATATGCACGTTGACTCAAAGAGGCTGGAAGACTACCAGAAGAGACAGGTATATTCAAAACATCCTCCATTGGAAGAAGTCGAATTTGACAATTACTACNAAGTCATCGTCTTTAGACTGACAATGCACAAGCAACCCAAGTTTGCTTAGCTCGTTAACCACATGAATGTAATATCTAGAAGGTCCTGGTGGTGGTAACGCGACCCTTGGAACCTCAGCCCCCACTAAAGCCACCGTGAAAAGAAAGAAAACGACAATATTCTTCATCATTTCCTAATCAACCTTTAGCTTAACTACCAATTTGTGTTGGACATGTGAATAAATATACATACTTATA
>NW_019272172.1:40920-51658 GCF_002738345.1 Cucurbita maxima
TCCATTGGAAGAAGTCGAATTTGACAATTACTACGGAGAAAAGGTCAAAGCTAGTCCTTTCAAAACTATCCCAGAAGAACTAGAAAAGGGTAATCCGACCTTAAAGGATATCAAGAATATCCAGCACCAGAATAATTATTCAAACAAGATTTTATCCACGATCTCCACCCAGCTTTAGAGTATCGAGGGAAAAATCTCGAAGAATTCGGGTACTCTGCAAGAACAAGCAGGCAGCTCTGTACCAAAGGTCGATGAGTCAATCCCAATACTCAGACAGGCAAACCTCGACGTATTCACAAAAAGGGTCTCGAAAGAATAAGCTGCAATAGCCAATATAAAAGAAAAGTTGGATAGAATTCTAAATCCTAGAATAATACATCAGGATTCATCTGTCAATGTCGTTAACAATGACGACGAGATCCAGGACTTCGAAGATGGATCATAAATGAGGCAGAGGAACCTCTCTACAATCGGATCGAAAGGATCTCAAGAAGAAGTCAAAATAATACCAGCAATCAGAAAAACTGGTATCCTCAACCGTTTTTTCCGGATATTCAATTGGAAGAAAAGACGCTACAAACTCAAGCCCACTATGATGACCTGACAATCTATGAATGGAGCATCGATGGATTGTCTAACTATCTTGTGATGAACGTTGTCAATGAAATGATGATGGCCGCAGGCGTGTATAAATTATAGGGCCATAAATCCGACCATCAAATAGCTCGTCTTAATAACCGGATTCACCAGGAAACTCAAAGACTGGTGGGACAAATATCTTGACGAATCAACCCGCTAACAGATATTAAACCACTATGTCATCAGGCCAACAATTCAAATCATCAAAGTAGAAGGTCCATCAACTAGGACCGAAGTACAACATGGAAGGGTAGAAGATGCTGTCAATACTCTATTCTATGCCCTCATAGAATTCTTCGTTGGCGACCCCCTAAAATACCGGAGAGATCCGCCGAAATACTCATGAACCTGAAATGCCCTACTCTAGAAGATTTTAGGTGGTACAAAGACATGTATTTCAACAAAGTTCTTATTAGAACAAATAGTTCGTTGGAATTCTGGAAAGAGAATTTTGTCAATGGACGACTAAAGCACTTCTCAAGAAGGATCAAAGACGGTTTGAAGACAAAGTATAATGGAACAATTCCATGGTAGACTTTGTCATATGGATCAATAGCATCCTTCATCATAGAAGGACTCAGACTTTGTAATGAGTCAAAGATCCAAAACAAGCTCAATTCTTCAATATCAAACAAAAAAGAGCTTGGAAGATTTTGCGATCAATATGGATGCAAGGAAATAGAAGCCCCCTCAACTTCCAGAAGGAAGAAGATTAGGACGCATCCAAAGCTTTATAATGCGTACAGGCGTAGAGAAAAGTATCGGATTAAGCCTTTACAACCTCAAAAGTCAACGTATTCTAAGAAAAGGTACGCTCCCACAAAAATTCATAAAGGAAAGAAAAAGAAAACTTGCTTCAAATGTCGAGAAGAAGGACACCATGCTAAAAAGTGTCCAATCAGAGGAAAGATCAACGAGTTGGATATAGATGAAGAGCTGAAAAATCAGCTACTACGGCTAACTCTAACCGGCTCAGAACAATCAAGCGAGGGAGAAATCCTCGAACTTCAAGAAGGATCCGATTCATATTCTAGCACAGAGTACGAATCAGAACAAGAAGGAAGGACGTGCGAAGGATGCATAAACGTCCTTACAAAGGATCAAGAAATTCTACTTGAGGTGGTAGAGAAAATTCAAGATCCAGAAATTCAACAAAAAATTGCTCGACGACTTAGAGATGCTATGACAATCTCTAAACCACCTGAAAGGGAAAAAAGAAATCCCTACAGACTTCAATCAGTTCTCCAAAGGTTTGAAAAACTGAGAGAACTCACTACTCAAGACCTACAAAGAGAGATTAATAATCTCAAACAAGAAGTACAGGTATTAAGATCTGAAACCAGGTCAGAATCCTATATGCTTCGCCAAGAAATCCTCAACCTTCAGGAAAGGCGGCCCGAACAAAAGGAAACGACACAACCAAACCTGGACGAAGATGATTTTCAAAGTTCCTTCGTTGGAGCCATCACCACTTCTCAATATCAAAAATGGTACGCTCTCGTTACCTTGAAAATTTATGATTTCAAAATTACACTAAAGGCTCTCATAGATACTAGATCCGATCAAAATTGCATTCAAGAAGGCCTAATACCTACTAAGTATTTTGAAAAAACTACCGAAGGCCTTAGAGGTGCAAACAACAACAAACTCAAAACCAATTACAAACTATCAAAAGTCCATGTTTGTATTGACAGAATTTGCTTCGTAAATTCCTTCCTCTTAGTAAAGGACTTAGGACAGGAACTAATCCTAGGTACTCCTTTCATTACTCAATTATACCCTTTTAAAATAACTGAAAAAGGGTTAAAGTCAAGAGCCTTAGGAAAGAAGATAAAATTTAATTGTCTTTCCCCTATAAGAATTAACGAAATAAATAACCTTCAAAAGAATACAATTATTCAATCAATAAATGTATTAAATTATAAAGAAAAACAAATTTCTTTTCCGAAGGAAGAAATTTCATTCAAAAGAATAGAAGAAAAGCTTCAAAGCAAGATCGTCCAGTCTAAAATCAAAACATTACAAGCTCAAATAGAAAGGGAAATTTGTTCGGAAATTTGTTCAACTGTCCCTAATGCCTTTTGTAATAGGAAGCAACACATAGTTAATCTTCCTTATATCAAACCTTTCGAGGAGAAAAATATACCAACGAAGGCCCGACCTATTCAATTGAATACAGAATTACTAACATTCTGCAAAGCAGAAATTGATGATCTTCTGCAAAAAGGTCTTATTAAGGCCATCAAAGAGCCCCTGGTTATGTGCAGCTTTTTATGTCAACAACCAGGCAGAGAAGGAGCGTGGAGTTCCACGACTGGTAATAAACCACAAACCCTTAAATAAGGTTCTGGAATGGATTAGATATCCAATTCCAAATAAATCAGATTTAATGCAAAGAATTTCAAATGCGAAAGTATTTTCAAAACTTGATATGAAATCTTGATTTCAGTAAAAGACAAGTATAAAACGGCTTTCAACGTCCCTTTCGGACAATACGAGTGGAACATTATGCCATTTGGGCTAAAAAACGCTCCATCTGAATTTCAAAAAATTATGAATCATATCTTCAATTCTTTTCAAGAATTTTCAATTGTCTATATTGTCGATGTTCTGATTTTCTCTCAAAGCATCGATCAACATTTTAAACATCTTCAAACATTTTTGGCCATAGTCAAAAGAAACCGTTGAGTTGTATCTAAACCAAAAATAAAACTTTTTCAGACAAAAATCCGCTTTCTTGGATTTAAAATTCATTTGGGCTTAATTAAACCCATCCAAAGGTCTATCGAGTTTGCCTCAAATTTTCCGGACCAAATCACGGATAAAACCCAACTACAAAGATTCTTGGGATGTCTCAATTATGTGTCTGATTTCCTCCAAAATATCAGACCCATTTGCAAACAACTTTTTGTGGGACTAAAAAAGAATCCCAAGCCTTGGACCGAAGAACATACCAAAACAGCCCAAAAAATCAAATCCCTTGTCAAATCAATTTCATGTTTATCTCTGATAAATCAAAGGGCTGGTTTAATAGTAGAGACCGACGCATCAGTTATCGAAGATGGAGGAATCCTGAAACAGTCCCTTGACAAGAAAGAATCCATTGTCCGATTCCATTCAGGAATATGGAATTCTACTACAAAAAAAATTACTCAACAGTAAAGAAAAAAATACTTTCAATAGTACTTTGTGTACAAAAATTTCAAAGTGATTTAGTTAACAAAAGGTTTGTTATCAATATAGATTCTAGGGCATCTAAATTTGTTTTAGAAAAAGATGTCAAGAATCTTGTATCTAAACCAATTTTTGCTAGATGGCAAGCCATTTTATCTTTCTTCGATTTCCAAATTTTGCCTATAAAAGGGGTCGAAAACCCTTTGGCTTACTACCTCTCAAGAGAGTTTTTACTCTCAAAGAAAAACTCTCCCTAGCCACTCTTCCATCGAGAGATGACCAGAAAGAAAGCGATAGAGAAAGGAAAAAAGCCCACTGCTTCTTCAAACATCCCTACTCCAATGACATCCAACAGCTATGCGATGGATGTTGGTTTCACACTGGTGACCAAGTCTAAAGCAAGGCTTTCTAAAAAACAGGCGGAGGTTATCTCTCTGATAAGGCCTTCTGCCTCTTCAACATGGCCATCTGCCGTTACTCCATCGAGACCTACTGTCTCTTCCACTTCAAAGGGACCTTTTGTCCCCTCGACCTACTCGGACGCAGTTTTTCCTATTTGATTTTCTCCAGTTCATGAAATCAGGACCTATTTTAAAAAATCTGTGTCTATACAAGAAGCTTTGGTAGAACCAGAATACGACGACACAAAAATCAGCCAGGTCGTCAAGAAAGCCTATCCATCGAGATTCTTTTATATCCCAGAAGATCTTCATAAAACTAGAAGGTTTTATGAATTCATTCTAGTCAACACAAAGTCTGTTGAAATTATTCATATTCCGAGTCGCGATGACCCTTCGAAAATCGCGTATTCAAAATTAAAAATTTTCAAAGTCATGAACCCGACGTATTGGAATCAAGATCCATACACGGAGAAGACTTGTTCAAACCCTTTTGTTCCTCATTCTTACTCATACAGAGATTATCAGATGGCATGGTTCAATGTCATTTGGTATCAAAATTACGAGCACTCATGGTTTATTCAATTCTGCCAGAATGCTCATAAAATTCATTACCTATTTTGGTTCATCATGAGCATTCTGGCAATGAGGTTTTATAAGCATTCTGGTTTTATGAGAAAGCAAGCTGAAAAGAAGAAGAAGATGGAAAAGGTGGTTCGAGTGTTTTTTTTTGCTATTGGGGTACGGTTCAACGTTTTTAGGGGTTGGTTCACCCAGTTCGTGATCCTCGGGAGCGGTTCAAGTTATTTTTAATTATTAATGTAATAATTTAGTTAATTGCTTGCTTTAAAATGCCAAAACCAATCCACATTAGCGTGATTAATTAATTATGCATTATGAATGTATGTTTTAATTAAATAGAAAATGTATATACATAAAGTATGTCATATAGATTTAAAATCCCACCATATGCTAAGCATGTTTCATGCATTCCAAGTATGTTATAAGTGTTATAATGTATAGTATGCATGTTGAGGGTTCCATGAATGATAGATATAAATTGTTATATTATTGCATGGAATAGATGATTATATAATTGTTATATAAAGCATGTTAGATGCATGTTATAGGTTATTTTCAACGTCCTAAAACAAGATAGACGTTAAAATCTATAATAAAGATAACTGCATGCTCACTTAGGGTTAAGAACCAAACACGATCAATTTTAATAGTTAAAATAGGTCGATGTCTTATAAAATCGCGGTTACAAGAAAGCTCACCTGGCACGATCTTGTCTAAGATTGGAGGTACTTAAGTTGACGGTTTACGGAACACCTACTACCGGAAGATTGGACCTGTACTTAAGCTTAGTTAGCCCAGTTTTATGAGCATGCTTGAGTGATATAAGTGTTAAAAAAATCACCTAGACTTAAGTTATATTTAATTAGCTGGAATATACCTAAGTAATGAGTATACCCAACCATAAAAAATACTTAGTATGAGGAAAAAGGTATATGAGATACATCGTTTTTCTTTCATACTTTCTGAAAAATTCACACCATGAGATTCATTCTCAGTCTTGTGTCGCCCTGGGAGCATCCTCCATTTGGAAGGTATTTGCATGAGTCAATAACGATGTGAATTGAGAGAGTATTTATAGTAAGTGGGAGAAGGAAGTATATCAACACGTCCTATGGTCTCCACCACTAGGTTGCATCGTGAGATTCCCATGTTCCATCTGCATGTTGCCTTAGAGCAACTCCCTATTCGGAGGGTCGTAACATGGGAGTCGAAACAATGCAAATTCAAGAAATGGATAAGATTTTTTAGGTCCATTACCAGCTTTGGCTTTTTTATTCGATAGCATTGTTAGGACCGATCTCTAAGGTCCGAAATTGATGGGTCACATTTATGAAGAATTACTAAGAGTTAGTATATTCTTGACCAAAATAGCGATAACTAAAACACTATAGGAACATGAGTTATTCTGAGATTAGTTTTTAAGGCAAGAATGTGTTGGTTTAGTTGAGTGATTGACTGCCCCTCGGTAGCAGTTGCTCTAACTCACTAAAGTGTCGTTGCAAATTAATAATTTTTGGGTACATTATTACATTTGCTAAACCTGACTGGATTAAAGAGGATTAAATAAAATAACTAATAGAATTTTCTTTATATCACAGCATGACAAACTCAATAGTACAATTACTCGCTTCTGAGAAATTAAACGGCGACAATTACGCAACATGGAAATCAAACCTAAACATAATACTTGTAATTGATGATTTAAGGTTTGTTTTAACTGAGGAATGTCCTCCAAACCCCAGCTCAAATGCAAACCGAACAGTTCGGGATGCATATGACAGATGGACAAAAGCAAATGACAAAGCCCGAGTGTACATTTTAGCCAGCCTTTTTGATGTTTTGGCTAAGAAACACGATGCCATGGGTACTACTAAAGAGATTAGGGAATCTCTGAAAATGGATGTTTGGACAACCGTCCTTCTCCCTCCTTAGTTAGAGAACTTGTCCTGGACATCATGGTCCATTTCAATGTGGCAGAAGAAAATGGAGATGTCATTGATGAGAAGAGTCAAGTCAGTTTTATCATGGAGTCTCTTCCGAAGAGCTTCTTCCAGTTTCGCACAAATGTGATGATGAACAAGATAGAATATAATTTGACTGCTCTTCTCAATCTACAGACTTATCAGTCTCTCTTAACAAACAATGGACAAATAAGAGAAGCAAATGTTGTTATCTCTAATAAATTACTACGAGGATCGTCATCCAAAAATAAGTCCGGACCTTCAACTTCTAAAAGTGTTTTAATGAAGAATAAGGGTAAGGGGAAAAATAAGGTTCCTACTGACCCCAAATACAAGGTTCAAAAAACAAATAAAGGAAAATGTTTCCCTTGCAACGAAAACGGGCACAAGAAGAGAAATTGCCCAAAATACCTTGCAGAGAAAAAAGCCGAAAAGACACAACAAGGTAAATATGATTTACTCGTTGTAGAAATATGTTTAGTAGAGTATGACAACTCAACTTGGATACTAGATTCATGGGCCACTAATCATATTTGTTCTTTTTACCAGGAAACTAGCTCCTAGCGAATGCTTGCGGACGACGAGATAACACTCAAGGTTGGAACAAGAGAGGTTGTCTCAGCAAAATCAATAGGAAATTTAAAATTGTTTTTTGGAGATAGATTCATTATATTAGATAATGTACTTTTTGTTCCTGGAATGAAAAGAAATAATATCTATCTCTTGTTTATTAGAAAAATTGTATAAAAAAATCTTTTGAAATCAATGAAGTGTTCATTTGCAAAAGAAGTATTCATATTTGTTTGCAAAACTAGAAAACAACTTATATATGTTAAAACCGAGTGAAACAAAAGATATTTTAAATATCGAGATGTTTAAAACAGCTGAAACTCAAAATAAACGACAAAATATTTCTCCTAATACCTATCTTTGACACTTAAGACTAGACCACATTAATCTCAATAGGATTGAGAGATTGGTTAAAAGAGGACTTCTAAATGAGTTAGAAGACAAGTCTTTACCTCCATGCGAGTCTTGTCTTGAGGGTAAAATGACTAAACGATTGTTTTCCAAAAAAGGTTATACAGCCAATGAAACCTTAGAACTCGTGCATACAGATCTCTGTGGTTCAATGAATGTCAAAGCACGAGGAGGGTATGAATATTTCATCAGTTTTATTGATAATTATTCAAGGTATGACTATCTTTACCTGATGCATCACAAGTCTGAAGCTCTTGAAAAATTCAGAGAGTATAAGACTGAGGTTGAGAATCAATTAGGTAAAACTATTAGAGCACTTCGATTAGATCGAGATAGAGAGTATATGGACTTAAGATTTTCAGGACTATATGATAGAACATGGAATAACGTCTCAACTCTTAGCCCCTGGTATCCCTCAACAGAATGGTGTATCAGAAAGGAGAAATAAAACTCTGTTAGACATGGTTCGGTCTATGATGAATTTCGCTCAATTACCTGATCCGTTTTGGGGATATGCAGTGGAGACTGCTACATACATTTTGAACATGGTTCCCTCTAAGAGTGTTTCAGAAACAGCTTATGAGTTATGGAAAGGGCGTAAAGGTAGCTTACGTCACTTCAAGATTTGGGGATGCCCAGCACATGTGTTGTTGCACAACTCCAATAAATTAGAACGTCGTTCAAAATTATGTATATTCGTAGGATACCCCAAAAAGACAAAAGGTGGTTTGTTTTATGACCCTAAAGAAAATAGAGTGTTTGTATCAACAAACGCTACATTCTTAGATGAAGACCATGTAAGAAATCATCAACCTCGCAGCAAACTAGTATTAAGTTTGATTTATAAAGAAGCTACTGATAAAACAACAAGAGTTGTTGATTAGGTTGGTCCTTCAACAAGAGTTGTTGATGGAGCTGCACTTCTGGTCAATCACTTCCTTCTAAAGAGTTGAGAATGCCTCGACGTAGTGGGAGGGTTATAACTCAACCCAATCGTTACTTGGGTTTGGCAGAAACTCAAGTCATCATACCTGATGATGGCGTTGAGGATTCATTGACCTATAAACAGGAAATGAATGATGAAGATAGAGATTAGTGGATCAAAGCCATGAATCTTGAAATGGAGTCAATGTACTTCAATTCAGTTTGAAAACTTGTAGATCAACCAGATGGGGTAACCTATTGGTTGCAAATAGATCTATAAGAGGAAACAAGATTAAATCGGTAAGGTACAGACCTCTAAAGCTCGACTTGTAGCAAAGGGTTATACCCAAAGAGAGGGGGTGGACTATGAAGAAACCTTCTCTCTGTTGGGTTTTATGTCCTAAAACTCATAGTTTGTAAACAAAAACATATTCTATTTTCAATAAAGTTATTATTGTTGTTTATTCCGTAAAGATTGTTATTGAATGAAGTGAACTTTATGATCATTAATCTAAATCCAATAAACTAAGAACACTATAGCTATAGTATGATTACTTGAACTATATGTAGAGACATAAGAGTTGATCAAGTTCAAGTATATAGTCAAAATGATCTATAGTATAAGGATAAGGCTGAGTATCTTATTCTGGGACACTATGGATGCGGCCCACTTTTGTATATGATATAAACAATGTGATCACTAAAATTATACATGTGGAGACTTATGAGTGGGGGCGTCCTATGCAATGAGTATTGCATAAGATCGGACCATGAAGATAATCACTCTAACTTTATAATGTCGTTTACTGTTGACACTGGTTTTCTTTTCATTTGATGACCTAGGTAACTAGAGCTAACCATGAACTTCTGTTTATTCGGAATTATCCTTGGATTTTCATGGGTGAGAGTGGCTCAAGTTCACTGACTCAATAAGCCTCCCATTTCAGGGGTAAGACTGGGTAAATGGCCGGGGACGTGGGGTGCAAGATGGAATTCACTCCTACCCACTTTTAGGGATAGAAGAGAGATAGTTCTCTTAAGTATTGACTCTAGGTCTTGAACAAGGGGTCCCACCCTTTAGGGATAGAAGAGAGATAGTTCTCTTAAGTATTGACTCTAGGTCTTGAACAAGGGGTCCCACCCTCTCATTGGCCTAAGAGGGATTCGGTTTACTAGTTGGACCACAAACCAATTGTTCATTAGAGAATCAGTGAGACATAAGAAACAAGAAGTAACATCAGGGGTAAAACGGTAAATTAACCCAGCTCTAGTTACGAACAACCTGTGAAGGATCGACTTACTAATCATGGTTATATCAAATGGATAGAAATATATCTATAGTGAGGGGAGTGCAACTACTAGGCTATAGTGGAATGTCCTAGTAGTTAACGAATGTTGGTTAACAAGGTTAATGATTTTAACCGGTTAATCTTGGATCGTTGGAGCCCATGATCTATAGGTCCATTAGGTCCCTCTGTTAGCTCATATTGAACTAAACCATAGAACAGAGCGACGCGTGAGTTCGAAGTGTTCGAATTCAAATTAAGGGAGAATGCACTATATATATACGATATATTTAACCGTATTTTTTATTTATTTATGAATTAAACAAAAAGGGAGAATCTAAAATATTTAAGATATATTTAACCGTATTTTTTATTTATTTATGAATTAAACAAAAAGGGAGAATCTAAAATATTTAAATAAGAATTAAATATCTTAATCAAATATGTGTCAGAATTAACTGGAATTGACATTTGAATTAATATTAAATATTAATTAAATAGTTTAATTAATCCTTTAATATTACTTTAATTTGAAATTTATAATTCAAATTGATTGTTCAATCAAAATGAAGAAAGTCAAAATGTTGACTTTCATTTAATGGAAAAGTCCATATTAGTGGAATTTTGAGGTGTCAAAATTTGGTTTAACCAAACTTTAACCAAACTTTAACCAAACTTGCATGGTTGCCAAATAAACCCCACAAATTTGAGTGGAATTTTGAGTGTCAAAATGTTGTTAACTCAAGCATGCATGCTTGCCACATAATCTCAAACATTTGAGTGGAATTTTAAG
>NW_019272172.1:53817-54311 GCF_002738345.1 Cucurbita maxima
GCCTATTGAGTTTGCGAACTTGAGTCACTCTCACCCATGCAAATCTAAGGATAATTCTGAATAAATAGGAGTTCATGGTTAGCTCAGGATTAAGATCGAATTACCTAGGTCATCGAATAAAAAGAAAATCAGTCTCAACTATAAACGACATTATAAAGTGAGAGTGATTTTCTTCATGGTCCGATCTTATGCAATACTCATTGCATAGGACGCCTCCACTCACATGTCTCCACATGTACAATTTTAGTGATGACATTGTTTATATAATATAAAAAACTGGGCCGCATCCATAGTGTCCCCAGAATAAGTTCACTTTATTCAATAATAATCTTTACTGAATAAACAACAATAATAACTTTATTGAAAATAGAATATGTTTTTGTTTACAAACTAGGAGTTTTAGGACATAAAACCCAACACCCAGACCCCTCAAATTATAAGGTAGAAAAAATTACCTTTTGTCCGTGTGGATTTTTATCTAAATTTTTCTTAAT
>NW_019272172.1:54564-65196 GCF_002738345.1 Cucurbita maxima
AATTTAAAGAAATGGTAAATTTTCCAAGTTTTAAATTCTGGACCGAATTTGCACTTTATTATTTCTTTTTGCGGAGTTCATTAAATGCAACTTCTTAAAGTTCATTTAATTCATCTCTTTCTTGAATCTCAACTTTGCATAACATATAAGGGAGGTCTCCAGCGTCTTCTAGAATTTCCTTTGATGAACTCATCATAACTTGAATATAACTGTATAAGGTTTGTTGTAGCTTCTTGGCTCTCGTCCTTGTAATTGGACCTTGAGGTATGAAAATTCCTTGGTCGTGGTTCATATCATTCTCCCCCTCTTGAGAAGGATTCGTCCTCAAATCCAAGTCATCACCTACCTCAAAAGGACTCAAATCAACAACATTAAAAGTTGCACTAACACCGTACTTACCTAGTAAATCAATTTTATAAGCATTGTCGTTGATGTGCTCAAGAACTTGAAAAGGTCCATCTCCTCCTGGTAAAAGCTTAGATTTTCTTTGAGTAGGAAATCTTTCCTTTCAGAAATGCACCCAAACCCAATCTCCTGGCTTGAAGATGACAATCTTGCATCCTTTATTAATTCAGGTGGCAACCTTGGAATTTTGTTTCTCAATTTGTTCTTTTGCTTGCTTGTGCAGTTTATGAACAAACTCAACCTTGCATTTGCATCAAAATTCACAAACTCTTGTAACGGTATAGGTAACAAGTCAATGGGGATTAAAGGATTAAAGCCATAAACAATTTCAAAATATGTGCATTTAGTAGTGCTATGAACAACCCTATTATATGCAAATTCTATAAATAGCAAACAATCCTCCCAAGTCTTAAGATTATTATCAATAATAGCCCTAAGCATAGCAGTCATGGTTCTGTTAACAACTTCAGTTTGTCCATCCGTTTGAGGATGACAAGTAGTTGAATATACTAGCTTAGTTCCTAACTTACCCCATAAAACATGCCAAAAGTGGCGTAAAAATTTTACATCACGATCACTAACGATGCTTTTAGGAATTCAGTGCAATCGTACAACTTCCCTAAAGAACAAGTCGGCAATATGTTTTGCATCATCAGTTTTGTGACAAGGAATAAAATGAGCCATTTTACTAAATCGATCAACCACAACAAAGATGCTATCATAACCTTTCCTAGTCCTAGGTAAACCTAAAACAAAATCCATTGATATATCAATCCATGGACCATTAGGAACCGGTAATGGGGAGTATAAACCATGGGGTTGAAGCCTAGACTTAGCTTGTTTATATGCTATGCAACAAGCACAAACTTTATGAACATCATGTCTTATTTTAAGCCAAAAAACTGTTCAGAGAGCATATCATAAGTTTTAGAAACTCCATGGTGTGCTATTAATTCACCTCCATGAGCTTCCCTCACAAGTAGCTCATGTATAGAACAAGATGGTATGCAAAGTTTGTCTTTTCGGAACAAAAATCCATCTAACAACAAGTAATTATCCACAATGAGTCATTTTTCACAAGATTCAACAAAAGGAGCAAAGAACATGTCATGTTGATACAAATCCTTTATGTGTTCAAAACCCAACAACCTAGCATTCAAAGTATTGAGGAGGACATACCTTCGTGATAAAGCATCTGCAATAATGTTCTCCTTACCTTGTTTATATTTTATGACATAAGAGAATGTTGCAATAATGAACTCCTTAGGCCAAAGATAATGTTGCCAGGTTTGCAATGCACGAACCAAAACATAAAGCTCTTTGTCATAAGTTGGATACCTCAAAGATGCACCAGTCAACTACTCACTAAAGAACATTAAAGGTCTCTGATTTTGCATGAATACAGCACCTATTCCTACTCCACTAGCATCACATTCAATTTCAAAAGTAGACTCAAAATTAGGTAATGCAAGCAAGGGAGCAGAACTCATTTTTCTTTCAAAGTATTAAAAGCATGTTCTTTATCTTTTTCCCATATAAAGGATACATTTTTCTTAACAAGTTCATTCAAGGGTGAAGCAATTGTACTAAAATTCTTAATGAACCTACGGTAGAAACTTGTAAGACCATGAAAACTTCTTACCTCACTTACATTTTTAGGTTTTGCCAATCTTTTATAGCCTTCACTTTCTCCTTATCAACCTCAACACCGTTAGATGAAACTACAAACACAAGAAAGTTAACTTTTTCCATGAAAAAGCTACATTTCTTTAAATTTACATACAAACATTCGTTTCTTAAAGTAGTCAAAACATTGCGTACATGGGTAATATGATCATCTAAAGATTTAGAGTAAACAAGGATGCCATCAAAATAAACAACCACAAACTTACCTAAGTATTCTCGTAAGACATGGTTCATTAGTCTCATGAATGTACTAGGTGCATTAGTTAATCCAAAAGGCATAACCAACCATTCATAAAGACCATACTTGGTTTTAAAAAGTTTTTTCCACTCATCCCCAATATGCATGCGAATTTGATGATAACTCGATTTTAAATCAATCTTAGTAAGAAGACTACATCCATGCAATTCATCAAGCATATCATCTAATCTGGGAATTGGATGCCTATACTTTATAGTTATCTTGTTTATAGCCCTACAATCAACACACATACGCCAAGAACCATCTTTCTTAGATACAAGAATAACTGGAACAGAACAAGGACTCAAACTTTCACGTACATACCCTTTAGCAAGGAGTTCACTTACTTGCCTTTGTATCTCTTCAGCCTCCTTTGGATTAGTCCTATAAGCTCGTCGGTTTGGAATGGGCGCACCAGGAATGAAGTCAATCTTGTGTTCAATCCCTCTAAGTAGTGGAAAACTACTAGGCATCTCCTCGGAAAATAAATCTTCAAACTCTTGCAAAACCACAACAAAATCACTAGGCAAAGTAGGGTTAAGCATGTTAGTAAAGTAACAAGACTCCTTGCACATAACTACAAGAATAGTCTGGTTAGAGAGCAAAACATTCCTAGCCTTACTTAATCTAACATACAAGCTTACTAATTTGGCCTTTCTCTCTTTTTTTTCTCTAGGCGGTGTTACTCTCTTGCTTTTCACTCAAGCTCTTTTTTTCACATGATTCTTTTTCAATCTCTGCTTTTACATCAGCCTCTTGCCTTTTCTATTCAAGTTTGCAATGATCAACAAATACATCTTTTGGAGACAATGGAATAAGAGTAGTTTTTCTACGGTTGTGAGTAAAAGAGTATCGATTTGCATACCCATCATCCTTGGACTAGTTTCATAAATTCAATGGAGTTCATTAAATGCAACTTAAAGTGCATTTAATTCATCTCTTTCTTGAACCTCAACTTTGCACAACATATAAGAGAGGTCTCCAGTGTCGTTTAGAATTTCTTTTGATGAGCTCACCATAGCTTGAATATAACTGTATAAGGTTTGTTGTAGCTTCTTGGCTCACGTCCTTGTAATTGGACCTTGAGGTATGGAAATTTCTTGGTCGTGGTTCATATCACCCATGTGTACCCATAAGAAGTTACAAAATGTAGAAGAAATTAGATAGGTAATAGAAACCTCATCGTATTTCTAAAATAGTGAATGTTGGCAAAAAGGGAGAAGGCACGCGTTAGACGACGTTGACAGTAGTGAGTCTGAAGCTCAGTAGGACAAGTGGAGAATGCTGAGCGGAGAGAATTGTTCACCTACTAATTGTGACATGCATGTAGGTTAACCCGATCCCTGAACCTGGATTCGATCAAAAGCTTGCGTGTGCAACTCGTTAACCTTCGATCCTAACAAAAAATGCAACTTGAACCCGATCTAATGACTTAATGAGTAACCGAGATCTACAAAAAAGCTTCATGCGTGAAATTGCACGTGAAAAGCCTTTCCTGACGTGTGTAAGCGCATGTGAGTCTCATTTTGTTCGTTCGACCTCCATATGTCAGTTTTTTTTCTTGACTTCAATATTAAAATAATTATGCTTGATTTAGGATCAATGAGAGAAATTCCAAAAATTCTTGAGCTCCAAACATGTGGAATAGCTGGCTCAAGAAGGTAAACGTCATTCAAGTAAGTAATCACATAGACTTTAGGCAAGTAATACTTGTAGAGATCAATAGGACATGATAGCATGCGAGCATTCCTTAACTTAGGTGGTAAAAAATACATGTTAACGACCTCAGAAAAGCTTTTTTTTTTTTCGAGCATTCCTTAACTTAGGTGGTAAAAAATACATGTTAACGACCTCAGAAAAGCTTTTTTTTTTTTATGAGTATGTATTGTTTATATGTCTTTTATGTATTATATGCATGATTAAAATACAAATTGAGCAATATGGATGAGTATGTTATGCATGATGGAAGAAATTACCAAAATGCCCCTAAAATACAAATTGAGCAATATGGATGAGTATGTTATGCATGATGGAAGAAATTACCAAAATGCCCCTATGAAAAAATTTCGTATGAATGTCGTTTTCTTTGCAAGTACTAGAGAATCTTTATAAGATTAGGACGCGATAGCGTGTGCAGAATCTTGATAAGGTCCATAGATTTCTAGTGGACTAAATATGATAGAATCAAGAATGTCTATCTCCTTAGCCACTTAAACGATCAAAGTTGGGTGGAAAACTTTATTATTTTTAGTTTCATAATGTTTGGAATTGTCAAATGGTCAAATTGACTTCGTCTTTGGTGGAGATTTAAGGGGATCGGGATTAAATCCTGGCCACAAACGTCACTTATGGGGAGTATAAATACCAAGAAATTGTTATGTAAAAATCAAATTTGTGGATGAATGAAATTGAGATCTCAAATTTAGATGTTTCCTTAGAAATCGGAACATTTTTTTTGTCATTTATAAGTTTCAAGCAATTCTTGTGGTAGAATTGCATCCGAGCCATTCAATCAAGCCTTGATTAAGTTTGATTGCGGAGTGACTCGATTTAGAACAAGGTTACCAAATCTTGCTTCTAGATCTTGGATCGTAAGAGGTAATCTAATTGTAGCCTTATCTCTTGGTTGATCCAAATTTTGTATAAGGGAGTGTTAATTACTTTGATTCAAGTGTTCTTGCTTCAACAAAAGCATGATTCGTTGGATTGAGGATTAGAGTTGCCTTATAAAAATACCGTAGGATAGTGAGCGATGATAGAAAATCTAGACCTGTGTTTACCCAAAGATGTGATTAAAGGCCCCTAATAAAATGGTAGATCTCCACGACTCCAAAGAATGACCAAGGTAACTATCTAGGCTATGAGATGCGTGAATGTACGCTATCTTTAGACCCATCCAATCCCTTTCCACTACAATATTAGTACTATTGAGGTAACCACATGCTAGTTAGGGTAGTTTGAGCTTCTAATCCGCTGAATGGCCAATGGTCTCTTGAATATGGCCACTATGTTGTTAACCTGTTTTTTAGAAAGGGAGTGTGGGATAACATGAGATAGCCTAATTGCTGGCTAATGGAGAAGTATCACATCCCCCAAATATAGGTGACTCTCTGGCCCTAAGGAACAAACCGACCAACCTCTTTTCCAAGATGTTCATACTGGAAACCACCGTATTGTCTGATTAAATTTTATGAGGACGTTCCTCAACCTAGGTATTCGATCCCTCACTGCACAAGCAAAGCAAGTTTCTATGGTCAAAGAATAGAAAGATGGTACAACTAAGCAAGAAAAGTAGCATCTAGGCCGTTACTTCAACTTCCTTTTACACGTTGGTACAAGTACCATCGAGCCAGGCCTAGGCCAACTAGGATTGTGTGAACGAGAGTTCATTTTGATTATCTTGCATAGTAGATCCGTCAAAAGAGGGGACGTAGGATTATGAGGGTAATCTTAATAGTTTACAAGCATAGGGGATCACTTCCCTAACCTTGGGTGACTAGATTGTCCTATGGGTAGGGTTCGCCAACGAACCTCCCATGGATGATGAGAGCAGCCTAGCACTTACCATGCTATCCCAATTGAAATCTGGGCATGTATCTTTGGTGCAATGCATATATTTGTTCATTTCATACATTACATAACCATTTCTTATCATTACATAAGGTGAATGTACTCTATGCTACCATACTTTCATAATATGTCACATTCACAATAGCATAATAAGTAAACATGAAATTGCAAAACGTAACATTTGTCATCATAACAACACGTCATAACATAATATGCAAATATAGAAATCACAAGGGACAACACAAGCAAGGGCCACAGGGCATCCGCCACTCGTGCTTCAAACAATTCATCGAACCATGAAGTGTTTATGATAAACTAGGGTATGATATGACCATGGAGTGTTTATGATACGATATGATTATGATACGACACGTGAATGACAGATATATATATATATACACATTGTGATATGATATGAAAATGATATGAAATATGTTATGGTACGAAACATGTGATAATTGACATGTTTATGATATGATATATTCTGATGGTATGCTATGGTATGACAGGTATGAAATGTTACATCTTTCCATGTAAAGTTATGTGATGGATTATGTGATGTTTCCATGTATGCGTGATACATACATGAAATATGTTATGGAAGGAAGCAGAAAGGAAATGAAATAAATGTTATCTTATGAATAAAAATCATGGGACCTCGTGCATATATGTATGTCATGTGTATCATGATACTTCCCCGTTATGTTATGCTAGTACGGAGGCATACCTTCGACATTTATGTTCGACATGTTATCATGAAGACCTTTTCTTTGATGAGGGTTCAGTGACGTGTATTGTGTTGTGCCCGACAAAGTCCGGCCTAAGGGGCATGTATACCAATCCGTCTGATGGGTCCATGTATGCGTATGTGGGCCGTGTGTTGAAAAGTACCATGCATCCAACTCTGCCAAGAATTGAAAAAAGACACTAGTGGTGGTTCGAAATCGGTTCGTGAAGAAAAAGAAATTTGAACTACAAAAGGTTAGTACTTAAAGACCTTTGAGTTTTAATACTTATGAACATGCTAGTTATTTACTATAATTAATGTTCAAATAGTGCCTAAGATCAAAATTTCTTCCGCACGTGTTATATTAACTCCATCAATTGGTATATGTTAGACACTTTATTTACATTAATTTGAGCATGGTGGGTACCATTTCATGAATGAAATTTTGTGGTTGCTAAAGTGGATGTTTTTAGTTTTGACATTTTTTTTATGCTTCCATTTGATACAATTATTGTAATTGGCCTCATAAATATGGGCTTTAATGAGTGAAGAAATGTCTGTAATTTTTCTGGAGTCATTAGAGTCTATATTAGGTTGTAATTGATCGAAAATGGAAGAGAAAGCAAGCTGAACCGAAGAAAAAGATGGAAGAGGTGGTTTGGGTGTTTTTTCTACCATTGGGGTACGGTTCAATGTTTTTAGGGGTTGGTTCACCCAGTTCGTGATCCTCGGGAGCGGTTCAAGTTATTTTTAATTATTAATGTAATAATTTAGTTAATTGCTTGCTTTAAAATGTCAAAACCAATCCACTTTAGCGTGTTTAATTAATTATGCATTATGATTGTATATTTTAATGAAATAGAAAATGTATATGCATAAAGTATGTCATATAGATTTAAATCCTACCATAGGCTAAGCATGTTTCATGCATTCAAGGTATGTTATAAGTGTTATCATGTATAGTATGCATGTTGAGGGTTCTATGAGTGATAGATATAAATTGTTATATTATTGCATGGAATGGATGCTTATATAATTGTTATATAAAGCATGTTAGATGCATGTTATAGGTTATTTTCAACGTCCTAAAATGAGATAGACGTTAAAATCTATAATAATGATAAATGCATGCTCACTTAGGGTTATGAACAAGGCACGATCAATTTTAATAGTTAAAATATGTCGATGTCTTATAAAATCGCGGTTACAAGAAAGCTCACCTGACACGATCTTGTCTAAGGCTGGAGGTACTTAAGTTGACGGTTTACGAAACACCTACTACCGGGAGATCGGACCAGTACTTGAGCTTAGTTAGCCCAGTTTTATAAGCATGCTTGAGTGATATAAGTTTTAGAAAAATCACATAGACTTAAGTTATATTTAATTAGCCGGAATATACCTAAGTAATGAGTATACCCAACCGTAAAAAATACTTAGTGTGAGGAAAAAGGTATATGAGATACATCGTTTTCCTTTCACGCTCTCTAAAAAATTCACACCGTGAGATTCATTCTCGGCCTCATGTCGCCTTGGGAAGTTATTTGCATGAGTCAATAACAAGGTGAATAGAGAAAGTATTTATAGTAAGTGGGAGAAGGAAGTATATCAACACGTTCTATGGTCTCCACAACTAGGTTGAACCGTGAGATTCTCATGTTCCGCCTGCATGTTGCCCTCGAGCAACTCCCTATTCGGAGGGTCATAACATGGGAGTCGAAATAATGCAAACTCCAGAAATGGATAGGATTTCTTAGGTCCATTCCCAACTTTGGCTTTTTTATTCGATAGCATTTTTAAGGGTTGGTTCACTCGGTTCATGATCCTCGGGAGCAGTTCATTGTAATAGTTTAGTTAATTACTAGCTTTAAAATGCCAAAACCAATCCACTTTAGCGTGTTTAATTATTTATGCATTATGAATGTATGTTTTAATGAAATAGAAAATGTATATGCATAAAGTATGTCATATAGATTTAAAATCCCACCGTATGCTAAGCATGTTTCATGCATTCCAAGTATGTTATAAGTGTTATAATGTATAGTATGCATGTTGAGGGTTCCATGAGTGATAGATATAAATTGTTATATTATTGCATGGAATGGATGATTATATAATTGTTATATAAAGCATGTTAGATGCATGTTTCAACGTCATAAAATGAGATAGACGTTAAAGACTTTAATAAAGATAAGTGCATGCTCACTTAGGTTAAGAACCGAGCACAATCAATTTTAATAGTTAAAATAGGTCGATGTCTTATAAAATTGCTATTACAAGAAAGCTCACCTGGCACAATCTTGTCTAAGACTGGAGGTACTTAAGTTGACGGTTTACGAAACACCTACTACCTGGAGATCGGACCAGTACTTGACCTTAGTTAGCCAAGTTTTATGAGCATGCTTCAGTGATATAAGTTTTAGAAAAAAACCCTAGACTTAAGTTATATTAAATTAGCTGGAATATACCTAAGTAATGAGTATACCCAACCATCTAAAATACTTAGTGGGAGGAAAAAGGTATATGAGATACATCGTTTTCCTTTTACGCTCTCTGAAAATTTCACACCGTGAGATTCATGCTCGACCTCGTGTTGCCCTAGGAGCGTCCTCCATTCAGAAAGTATTTGCATAAGTCAATAACAAGGTGAATAGAGAAAATATTTATAGTAAGTGGGAGAAGGAAGTATATCAACACGTCCTATGGTCTCCACCACTAGGTTGCACTGTGAGATTCCCATGTTCCGCTTGCATGTTGCCCTAGAGCAACTACCCATTCGGAGGGTCGTAACATGGGAGTCGAAACAACGCAAACTTCAGAAATGGATAGGATTTCTTAGGTCCATTCCCAACTTTGGTTTTTTTATTTTCGATAGCATTGTTGGGACCGATCTCTGAGGTTTGAAATTAGTGGGTCACACTTACGTAGAATTACTAAGAGTTAGTATATTCTTGACCAAAATAGCGATAACTAAAACACTATAGGAACAAGAGTTATTCTGGGATTAGTGTTTTAAGTCAAGAATGTCTTGGTTTAATCGAGTGATTGACTACCCCTCGGTAGAAATTGCTCTAACTTACTAAAATTTCGTTGCAAATTAATAATTTTTAGGTACATTATTACATTTGCTAAACTTGATTGGATTAAACAGAATTTAAATCAAATCACTAATAGAATTTTTTTTATATCACAGCATGACAAACTCAACAGTACAATTACTCGCTTTTGAGAAATTAAACGGCAACAATTGCGCAACCTGGAAATCAAACCAAAACACAATACTTGTAATTGATGATTTAAGGTTTGTTTTAACTGAGGAATGTTCTCCAAACCCCAGCTCAAATGCAAACAGAACAGTTTGGGATGCATATGACAGATGAACAAAGGCAAATGACAAAGCCCGAGTGTACATTTTAGCCAGCCTATCTGATGTTTTGGCTAAGAAACATAACGTCATGGGTTCTACTAAAGAGATTAGGGAATCTTTGAAATGGATGTTTGGACAACCGTTCTTCTCCCTTAGACATGACGCCATAAAATACATTTACAACTACCGTATGAAAGAAGGGACCTCAGTTAGATAACATGTCCTGGACATCATGGTCCATTTCAATGTGGCAGAAGAAAATGGAGATGTCATTGATGAGAAGAGTCAAGTCAGTTTTATCATGGAGTCTCTTCCGAAGAGCTTCTTTCAGTTCCGCACAAATATGATGATGAAAAAGATAGAATATAACTTGACTGCTCTTCTCAATGAGCTACAGACTTATCAGTCCCTCTTAACGAACAAGGGACAAATAGGAGAAGCAAATGTTGTTATCTCTAATAAATTACTACGAGGATCGTCCTCCAAAAATAAGTTCGGACCTTCAACTTCTAAAAGTGTTTAGATAAAGAAGAAGGGTAAAGGGAAAAATAAGATTTCTACTGACCCCAAACACAAGGTTCAAAAAGCAGATAAAGGAAAATGTTTCCATTGCAACGAAAACGGGCACAAGAAGAGAAATTG
>NW_019272172.1:65330-86017 GCF_002738345.1 Cucurbita maxima
AGGAGAGGTTGTCTCAGCAGGATCAATAGAAAATTTAAAATTGTTTTTTGGAGATAGATTCATTATATTAGATAATGTACTTTTTGTTCCTGGAATAAAAAGAAATGTATTATCTTATCTCTTGTTTATTAGAAAAATTGTATAAAGTATCTTTTGAAATCAATAAAGTGTTCATTTGCAAAGAGGTATTCATATTTGTTCTGCAAAACTAGAAAACAACTTATATATGTTAAAACCGAGTGAAACAAAAGCTATTTTAAATACCGAGATGTTTAAAACAGTTGAAACTCAAAATAAACAACAAAAGATTTCTCCTAATACCTATCTTTGGCACTTAAGACTATGCCACATTAATCTCAATAGGATTGAGATATTGGTTAAAAGAGAACTTCTAAATGAGTTAGAAGACAACTCTTTACCTCCATGTGAGTCTTGTCTTCAGGGTAAAATGACTAAACGATCATTTTTCGAAAAAGGTTATAGAGCCAAAGAAACCTTAGAACTCGTGCATACAGATCTCTGTGGTCCAATGAATGTCAAAGCACGAGGAGGGTATGAATATTTCATCAGTTTTATTGATGATTATTCAAGGTATGACTATCTTTACCTAATGCATCACAAGTCTGAAGCTCTTGAAAAATTCAGAGAGTATAAGACTGAGGTTGAGAATCTATTAGGTAAAACTATTAAAGCACTTCAATCAGATCGAGATGGAGAGTATATGGACTTAAGATTTCAAGACTATATGATAGAACATGTAATAACGTCTCAACTCTCAGCCCCTGGTATGCCTCAACAGAATGATGTATCAGAAAGAAGAAATAGAACTCTGTTAGACATGGTTCGGTCTATGATGAGTTTCGCTCAATTACCTGATCCGTTTTGGGGATATATAGTGGAGACTGCTACATACATTTTGAACATGGTTTCTTCTAAGAGTGTTTCAGAAACAGCTTATCAGTTATGAAAAGGGCGTAAAGGTACTTTACGTCACTTCAGGATTTGGGGATGCCCAGCACATGTGTTGTTGCAAAACTCCAAGAAATTAGAACGTCGTTCAAAATTATGTATATTCGTAGGATACCCCAAGGAGACGAAAGGTGGTTTGTTTTATGACCCTCAAGAAAATAGAGTGTTTGTATCAACAAACGCTACATTCTTTGAGGAAGACCATGTAAGAAATCATCAACCTCACAGCAAACTAGTATTAAGTGAGATTTCTAAAGAAGATACTGATAAAACAACAAGATTTGTTGATTACGCTGGTCCTTCAACAAGAGTTGTGGATGGAGCTGCACTTCTGGTCAATCACTTCCTTCTCAAGAGTTGATAATGCCTCGACGTAGTAGGAGGGCTATAACTCAACCCAATCGTTACTTGGGTTTGGCAGAAACTCAAGTCATCATACCTGATGATGGCGTTGAGGATCCATTGACCTATAAACAGGAAATGAATAAGGAAGATAGAGATTAGTGGATCAAAGACATGAATCTTGAAATGGAGTCAATGTACTTCAATTCAGTCTGGGAACTTGTAGATCAACCAGATGAGGTAAAACCTATTGGTTGCAAATGGATCTATAAGAGGAAATGAGACAAAATCGGTAAGGTACAGACCTTTAAAGATCGACTTCTAGCAAAGGGTTATACCAAAGAGAGGCAGTGGACTATGAAGAAACCTTCTCTCGGTTGGGTTTTATGTCCTTAAACTCATAGTTTGTAAACAAAAACATATTCTATTTTCAATAAAGTTATTATTGTTGTTTATTCAGTAAAGATTGGTATTGAATAAAGTGAACTTTACGATCATTAATCTCAATCCAATAAACTAAGAACATTCTTGCTATGATTACTTGATCTATATGTAGAGACACAAGAGTTAATCAAGTTCAAGTATATAGTCAAAATGCTCTATAGTATAAGGATAAGGTTGAGTACCTTATTCTGGGGACACTGTGGATGCAGCCCACTTTTGTATATGATATAAACAATGTGATCACTAAAATTGTACATGTGGAAACATATGAGTGGGGGCGTTCTATGCAATGAGTAATGCATAAGATCGGACCATGAAGAAAATCACTCTCACTTTATAATGTCGTTTATTGTTGAGACTGATTTTCTTTTAATTCAATGACCTAGGTAACTCGATCTTAATCCTGAGCTAACCATGAACTCCTGTTTATTCGGAATTATCCTTAGATTTGCATGGGTGAGAATGGCTCAACTTCGCCGACTCAATAGGCCTCCTATTTCAGGGGTAAGACTGGGTAAATGGCTGGGACGTGGAGTGCAAGATGAAATTCACTCCTATCCACTTTTAGGGATAGAAGAGAGGTAGTTCCCTGAAGTACTGAGTCCATGTCTTTAACAAAGGGCCCCACCCTCTCATTGGCCTAAGAGGGATTCGGTTTACTGGTTGGACCACAAACCAATTGTTCATTAGAGGATCAGTGAGACATAAGAAACAAGAAATAACTTCAGGGGTAAAACGGTAAATTGACCCAGCTCTAGTTACGAACAACCTATGAAGGATCGACTTACTAATCATGGTTATATCAAATGGACAGAAATATATCTATAGTGAGGGGAGTGCAACTACTAGGCTATAGTGGAATGTCCTAGTAGTTAACGAATGTTGGTTAACAAGGTTAATGAGTTTAACCGGTTAATCTTAGATCGTTTGAGCCCATGATCTATAGGTCCATTAGGACCCTCTACTAGCTCATAAGGACTAAACCATAGAACAGTGTGACGAGTGAGTTCGAAGTGTTCGAATTCAAATTAGGGAGAATGCACTACATATATACGATATATTTAACCACATTTTTTTTTTATTTACGAATTAAACAAAAAGAGAGAATCTGAGATATTTAGATAAGATTTAAATATCTTAATCAAATATGTGTCGGAATTAATTGGGATTGGCATTTGAATTAATATTAAATATTAATTAAATAGTTTAATTAATCATTTAATATTACTTTAATTTGAAATTTATAATTCAAATTGATTGTTCAATCAAAATGAAGAAAGTCAAAATGTTGACTTTCATTTAATGGAAAAATCCATGTTAGTGGAATTTTGAAGTGTCAAAATTTGGTTTAACCAAACTTGCATGCTTGCCAAATAAACCCCACAAATTTGAGTGGAATTTTGAGTGTCAAAATTTGGTTAACTCAAGCATGCATGCTTGCCACATAATCCCAAACATTTGAGTGGAATTTTGAGTGTCAAAATTTGGTGATCTCAAATTTGCATGAACATGCAAACATGACTCTATAAATAGAGTGATCATAAAACATGAAATGTCTTCTTCTTGGTGAAAAACCTTGAGAAAAACCTCTCACAAACACTCTCTTCATATATACAAAATCCCTCCCAAGTTTAGTCACTCACCGGATTCCACAATCCCGTTCTAAGGCCGGAGGATAGTGGAGAAGACACTAGTGGTGGTTCGAAACCGGTTCGTGAGGAAAAAGGAATTTGAACTACAAAAGATTAGTATTAAAACTCATTAAGTTTTAATACTTATGAACATGCTAGTTATTTACTATAATTGATGTTCTAAAAGTGCCTAAGATCCAAATTGCTTCCGCATGTGTTATATTAACACCATCAATTGGTATCAGAGCAAGTTTTAGGCACTTTATTTACATTAATTTGATCATGGTGAGTACCATTTCATGAATGAAATTTTGTGGTTGCTAAAGTGGATGGTTTTGGTTTTGGCATTTTTTTATGCTTCCATTTGATACAATTATTGTAATAAGCCTAATGTGTATGGGCTTTAATGAATGAAGAAAGGTCTGTAATTTTTATGGAGTCATTAGAGTCCATTTTAGGTTGTAATTGATCGAAAATGGAAGAGATAGCAAGCTGAACCAAAGAAGAAGATGGAAGAGGCAGTTCGGGTGGTTTTTCTGCCTTTGGGGTCTGGTTCAACGTTTTTAAGGGTTGGTTCGCCCAGTTCGTGATCCTCGGGAGCGGTTCAAGTTATTTTTAATTATTAATGTAATAATTTAGTTAATTGCTTGTTTTAAAATGCCAAAACCAATCCACTTTAGCGTGTTTAATTAATTATGCATTATGAATGTATGTTTTAATTAAATAGAAAATGTATATGCATAAAGTATGTCATATAGATTTAAAATCCCACCATAAGCTAAGCATGTTTCATGCATTCCAAGTATGTTATAAGTGTTATGATGTATAGTATGCATGTTTAGGGTTCCATGAGTAATAGATATAAATTGTTATATTGCATGGAATGGATTATTATATAATTGTTATATAAAGCATGTTAGATGCATGTTATAGGTTATTTTCAACGTCTTAAAACGAGATAGACGTTAAAATCTATAATAAAGATAAGTGCATGCTCACTTAGGGTTAAGAACCGAGCACGATCAATTTTAATAGTTAAAATAGGTCGATGTCTTACAAAATTGCGGTTACGAGAAAGCTCACCTGACACGATCTTGTCTAAGGCTTGAGGTACTTAAGTTAACGGTTTACGGTACACCTACTACCTGGAGATCGGACCAGTACTTGAGTTTAGTTAGCCCAGTTTTATGAGCATGCTGAAGTGATTTAAGTTTTAGAAAAATCACCTAGACTTAAGTTATATTTAATTAGCCGGAATATACCTAAGTAATAAGTATACACAACCGTCTAAAATACTTAGTGGGAGGAAAAAGGTATACGAGATACATCGTTTTCCTTTTACGCTCTCTGGAAAATTCACACTGTGAGATTCATATCGGCTAAACCATAGAATAGTGTGACGAGTGAGTTCGAAGTGTTCGAATTCAAATTAGGGAATATGCGCTACATATATACGATATATTTAACCGCATTTTTGTTTTAATTATGAATTAAACAAAAAGAGAGAATATGAGAAATTTAAATAAGATTTAAATATTTTAATCAAATATATATCGGAATTGATTGAGATTGACATTTGAATTAATATTAAATATTAATTGAATAGTGTAATTAATCATTTAATATTACTTCAATTTGAAATTAATTGTTGAATTAAAATGAAAAAAATTAAATTGTTGACTTCATTTAATGGAAAAATCGATGTTTGAGTTAGTGGAATTTTGAAGTGTCAAAATTTGGTGTAACCGAACTTGCATGCTTGCCAAATAAACCCCACAAATTTAATTTGGTGATCTCAAATTTGTATGAACATGCAAACATGACTCTATAAATAGAGTGATCAAGGTACATGGAACTTATCCCTTGGAAAAACCTTGAGAAAACTCTCACAAACTCTCTTCATATATACTAAATCTCTCCCAAGTTTAGTCACGCACCGGATTCCACAATCCCGTTCTAAGGCTGGAGAATAGTGAAGAAGACACTAGTGAAGGTTCGAAACTGGTTCGTAAGGAAAAAGGAATTTGAACTACAAAAGGTTAGTACTTAAAGACTTTGAGTTTTAATACTCATGAACATGCTAGTTATTTATTATAATTGATCTTCTAAAAGTGCCTAAGATTCAAATTATTTTCACATGTGTTATATTAACTCCTTCATTTTGTTGGTTAGTGAACAGGTTGGGTAGGATTTGAGCACGGGGATCGAGCTCCAGTTCCTTGGTATTGTTTGAGTTACAGAGGGTAGACTCTGTCGTGTGCGATTTAGCAAGTAAAGTGGTGTCTCACAACACGTCCTCTTTGATTGGTTGACCTATCTTCTTGCCATGTTGTAATACATTTCAATATTTTGCAAATACGCTTCTCTCTCGTCGCCAGCAGCTGTGTATCCACGGTCGATTCTTCCAACGTTCAATTTTTCTAGATTTCACTAAACGACACATTTCAATCTATTTTTATGGATTACTTTTTATCTACCAAGCTTTGACGGACGTTAGGTATGTGGTAAGTCAGACGAGATCTATGTGTTGGGGTTCTATATGACTTTCAGCCTTTGCGCAAGCAAGCAAAGTCGGATCAAGTGAAAGCGGCGGGATAGGCCTTTTGCTTTTGATAACCGTTTCTAGAAAATTCTATCCTCTATCTATTTTTTGGGGTTCAGTCGAATTAAAGAAAGAAAGGTGCATCTCAATCTTGAAGGAAGAGATCGACGATCCCAAGTTTTTTTACTCCATTCATCAAGTCAATAAAAGTGAAAAAGCTGGGTTTAACATAGAAAGATGAATTCCATTCTCCTTCACCTTGCGGTATTGATTTTTTTTTATAGTGGAAATGCCATAAAGCGCGAACCAAGGTTCTTCAATCAAATAGCTACACCGAGTTCAAGAGTTCCATTTTCGTATTTGTCTGTGGTGCGCCCTATCATATCACCCGGTCTCACTGCTACTCTATTGTAATGTAAAGGAATAGAATATCTACTTCTGAATCAAGTGTTGAAAGTCAAGACTCCTTATTCATTCTAGGAACAGCAATGGGAGAGGGCTCGTAGCCCCTATAGATACTTACTAGCCACTATCGTTAACTAGAAATGACTTGGTTTATTACGAAAAATAAAGATCTCGAATCAACAAATTTGATGCCATTTTTTTAAAAAAATTTTAGAAGATAGAGACCATAATAATTGAGTTCAAATTTTGGAAAAAATATATTTTCTTATCGAAATTATAAATCTCTTGAATCTAATTCTGAAACAAATCATGGTCAGAGTTTCAACACGAAACTTGTAAGAATCATTTCCTGGAAAATTGTAGTCAAATCGAACGATCCTACAACCAAAACTGACACTCATTGATCCTCTTACTAGGACTACAGAAAAATCTTTTGCCAAATTTTTCATTAAAGTGTCGGATTGACGTCCTCTTTACTTTCTTGTTTTTCCACCTTCCAAAAAAACCGAAATTCTACCTTCCTCTCTCTTCTTTCTTTTCTATACAGGCCATCCCAGACCCCTCAAATTATAAGGTAGAAAAAATTATCTTTTTGTCCAATGGATTTTTATCTAAATTTTTCTTAATTTGATAAATATTGAATTTTTGCTCCAAGGTTCCCTAAGGCTTCTCAAGCATTTTTTTTTTTTTCCTTCTGCACTTGAGATTCACCCTCTATGTCAATAATAAAATCCAAAAATTTCCAAATTTAAGGTATTAAAGTAAGAGCTATGTATCTATTGCAGCTCATGTGTTACTATTCAAATTCGTCAAGAATGAATGAAGCGTAGTCAAGCATTTCATTTTTTCTATTTAGCTTCTTGAAATTAAGTTCTAAACTTTTAGTAGGTCCATATTGGGGGAATTTCACCCAAGATTCATACACGAAGCTAGAGTTCATTACGATCTAAAGGCAGTATTTCATTGATTTTAAAGAAATGGTAAATTTCCTAAGTTTTAAATTCTAGACCAAATTTGCACTTTATTATTTCTTTTTGTGGCTAAAATAAACTTAAGAGAAAATACCTGTGTACCCGTAAGAAGTTACAAAATTTAGAAGAAATTAGATAGGTAATAGAAACCTCATCGCATTTCTAAAATAATGAATGTGGGCTCAAAGGGAGAAGGCACGCGTTAGACGACGTTAACAGTAGTGAGTCTGAAGCTCAGTAGGACAAGTAGCAAATGCTGAGCGGAGAGAATCGTTCAGCTACTAATTATGACATGCATGTAGGTTAACCCGATCCCTGAACCTGGATTCGATCAAAAAGCTTGCGTGTGCAACTCGTTAACCTTCGACCCTAACAAAGAATGCAACTTGAAACCGATCCAATGACTTAATGAGTAACCGAGATCTACAAAAAACCACCATGCGTGAAATTGCACGTGAAAACCCTTTCTCGACATGTGTAGCGCATGTGAGTCTCATTTTGTTCGTTCGACCTCCGTTTGTTAGTTTTTTTTCTTGACTTCGATATTAACATAATTATGCTTGAATTAGTATCTACGAGAGAAATTCCATAAATTCTTGAGCTCCAAACACGTGGAATAGCTGGCTCAAGAAGGTAAACGTCATCCAAGTAAGTAACCACATAGACTTTAGGCAAGTAATACTTTAGAGATCACTAGGACATGATAGCATGCGAGCATTCCTTAACTTAGGTGGTAAAAAATACATGTTAACAACCTCAGAAAAGCTTTTTTTTTTATTTTTTTTTTATGAGTATGTATTGTATGTATGTCTTTTATGTATTATATGCATGATTAAAAAAAAATTGAGCAATATGGAGGAGTATGTTATGCATGATGGAGGAAATTACCAAAATGCCCCTATGATAAAATTTCGTATGAATGTCGTTTTCTACGCTTTCCATTGCGTAGGAAATTAGAATTGGTAAGAGCGACATGTGCTTCGCAAGCACTAGAGAATCTTGATAAGATTAGAACGCGATAGCGTGTGCAGAATCTTGATAAGGTCCATAGATTTCTAGTGGACTAAATATGATAAGAATCAAGAATGTCTGTCTCCTTAGCCACTTAAACATATCAAAGTTGGGTGATAAACTTTATTATTTTTAATTTCATAATGTTTGGAATTGTCAAATGGTCAAATTGACTTCATCTTTTGTGCAAATTTAAGGGGATCGGGATTAAAACATGGCCACAAACGTCATTTATAGGGAGTATAAATACCAAGAAATTGTTATGTAAAAATCAAATTCGTGGAGGAATGAAATTGAGATCTTAAATTTAGAAGTTTTCTTAGAAATTGGAACATCATATTTGTCATTTCTAAGTTTCATGCAATTCTTGTGGTAGAATTGTATCCGAGCCATTCAATCAAGTCTTGATTAAGTTTGATTGCGGAGTGACTCGATTTAGAACAAGATTACCAAATCATGCTTTTATAGTAAGATGTAATCTAATTCTAGCCTTATCTCTTGGTTGATTTGAATTTTGTATAAGGAGGTGTTAATTACTTTGATTCAAGTGTTCTTGCTTCAACAAAAGCATGATTCGTTGAATTGAGGATATGGTTGCCTTATCAAAATGCCGTAGGATAGTCAGCGGTAATAAAAAATCTAGACATGTGTTTACTCAAAGATGTGATTAGAGGCCTATAATAAAAAAGTATATCTCCACGACTCCAAATAATGACCAAGGCTAATGTAGAAGTATCACATCCCCCAAATATAGGTGACTCTCTGGCCGTAACGAAGAAACCAACCTCTTTTCCAAGATGTTCATACTAGAAATCACCGTATTGTCTGATTAGAATTTTTTGAAGACGTGCCTCAACCTAGGTATTCGATCCCTCGCTGCATAAGCCAAGCAAGTTTCCATGGTCAAAGAATAGAAAGATGGTACAAATTAAGTAAGAAAAGGTAGCATCTCGGCCGTTACTTCAACTTCCTTTTACACTTTGGTACAAGTACTGTCGAGCTAGACCTAGGCCAACTAGGATTGTGTGAACGATAGTTCATTTTGATTATCTTGCATAGTAGATCTGTCAAAAGAGGGGACGTAGGATTATGAGGATAATCTTAATAGTTGACAAGCATAGGGGATCACTTCCCTAACCTTGGGTGACTAGATTGTCCTATGGGTAGGGTTCGCCAACGAACCTCCCATAGATGATGAGAGCAGCCTAGCACTTACCATGCTATCCCAATTAAAATATGGGCATATATCTTTGGTGCAATGCATATCTTTGTTCATTTCATACATTACATTACCATTTCTTATCATTACATAAAGTGAATGTACTCTATGCTACCATAATTTCATAATATGTCACATTCACAATAGCATAATAAGTAAACATGAAATTACAAAGCGTAACATTTGTCATCATAACAACACGTCATAACATAACATGCAAATATAGAAATCACAAGGGACGACACAAGCAAGGGCCACAGGGCATCCGCCACTCGTGCTTCAAACAATTCATCGAACCAAAACAGTAGTGAAGAAACTTACCAAGGTAGCTAAGTTGAAGTCCCTAAATCGTACTTTGAGTTAGTTCAATTTTTCCCTTTGAAATCCAAGTAAATCTATGCGAGTTCATGACACTTAATTAACATAAATCGAGCAAAATGCAATACGGATGGAAATCTAGAATATTATTAACAAAATAGAATAGAAAAATAAAAGAAAAATAGAAGAAGAAGAAAGAAAAAGGAGATATTGTAAAGCCAAACAGTTAATGGAAAAGAATACAATAGAATAGAAAAGAAAAAAAGAAAGAAATAGGGTAGAAAATTTAAGCCAAGATGTGGGAGCAAGAATTGATTAAAAGAAAAAGCGGAAATTTAAAGAATTAAAATAATACGGTTAATTTTAAAAATACATAGATGAAATTTAATAGAGTAAATGGTGAACATAATTAAAATTAATAAAAAGGGAAGTAGATGAAAAAGAGGAAATTTAATAGAGAAAAAATCAAGGATTCGGTGAACATTAAAAGATAAAACCGAAGAAATATCATGTGAAGAAACTCCATCAAATTCTTTCTAGTAACAATATCTTCCCTAAAAAAGTAATAATAGAAAATAACATATTTAATGAAAATGAAATTATATATATATATATATATATAACTCTCCAAGACTCCGCTCATAGAGACTCTAATGCTCACATGAAGTCTAACAGAGAGCATTGTAAAATTTAGAGAATTGAAATTGAAATTGATGTCATGGTTCATAAAGGTTGACTTGAATATAAAGGACAAAATCGAACTTTCTCAATGATAAATTGGTGACACCAGCCTAAGCTAATCATGTAAGTGGCCTTACTATCGGCATGATTATATTTGATGTTGACACGTGCCCTATGGTTCTGCACGTGTCATATATATTGATATGGGTGAATTGTTTATTAATCGATATGCTTATGATATGGTAGTTATATGTTATAATATGTGAATTGTATGTTAATACTTATGGTACGATGTGTTCAATGATATGTTTGAGATAGGATGCGAAAAGGATGCATTGAACGTAATGTAATGATAGGAGTAAGATATGTTGATGAAACGTTAAGGTTAGGTTACGTATAGAGTGCTATGGATATGAGAGATTGATAAAAACGATATGGTCACAATCAATTGATAAAAGTATATGGTTAGGTTATGGGTAGAAAGGGATAGGATTATGATAGATTGATAGAATGATAGCGTTAAAATACATTCCTGTAACGATATGACTAAGGTACGTTCATGAAACGATATCACTGTGATAGGTATAAGAACGTAAAGACTGTAATAAATTAGGTTACGATATGACCATGAATAGTTTACGATATGATATGATTATGATACGACACCTGAATGACAGATATATATATACACACACACACATTGTGATATGATATGAAAAAGATATGAAATTTGTTATGGTACGAGACAAGTGATAAGTGACATGTTTATGATATGATATATTGTGATGGTATATGTTATGGTATGATAGGTATGAAATGTTACATCTTTCCATGTAAAGTTATGTGATGGATTATGTGATGTTTATCCATGTATGCGTGATACATACATGAAATATATAAGGGAGGGAAGGAGAAAGGAAATGAAATAAATGTTATCTTATGAATAAAAATTATGGGACCTCGTGCATGTATGTATGTCATGTGTATTGGGATACTTCCCCGTTATGTTATGTTAGTATGTATGCATACCTTCGATATTTATGTTCGACATGTGATCATGAAGACTTTTTCTTTTATGAGGGTCCAGTGACGTGTATTGTGTTGTGCCCGACAAAGTCCAGCGTAAGGGGCACGTATAACAATTCGTCTGATGGGTCCATGTATGCATACGTAGGCTGTGTGTAGAAAAGTATCATGCATCCAACTCTGCCAAGAATTAAAAAAAAATTAAGGTCATGCTATGGTTTAATCGATAGGTCACAGTCATATATTGTGTGTGATTGCATTATTAACGGAATAATATAACTTTACACGATATAAGGTGTTTGCCTCACTAGTTGTGTTTGTATATCCCAACACCATTTTTGCCTTTATAAAAACATTTAACAGCACCCTCTTGTAATTAAATATTATTTTGTATTAAATTTTTGTGTTGTTTATCTTCATTTAAATTTATATTTTGTCGAATTTTCATGTTTTATTTTATTTTACTTTTCATTTTTTTTGTTTGCTTTTTCATAATTTTAGTTTTGGTCAGAAATTTAAATTCTTGAAAATCGGACATCAAAAAAGATTGTGGAACTACAATATAATATGTGAAACTTTTAATAATTTTGAAAACTTGTATTCATATTCTACATTCTAATAAATATAGAATTAAGCCAATAATAATGCAGTAAATTATAATACAATCAATGGTGTAAAAGTCCAATTACGAGTTATATTTTATAATGACAAAGCATTAACAACATACACAATTAACGACATTTCATTTTTTTTATCTTAAGCAAGACATACCTGATGGAGACAGGGCATCAACGGTGGGACCATGGAACATGCCAAGCCTAGATTGTAGGCTAGTCTACAAGATCTATAACCTGGCTCTGATACCAACTGTAACGACCCAAAATTTTCCACTTAATTTAAGGTCGCTACTGTAAACATAGCATAAACATTGAATGTGGAAGACTTCATTTAAATTCCATAAAACATAACCTTTATCTTAAAACACAGCTATGGACTTACGTGTTTCGAAAACATTTTTAAAATGACACAAAAAAAGACTAAATAAAAATGAATAAGAATTTAAGTTAAAAAAACATCTACTCTAGCCTAAGACTAAGAAAATAAATACCACTACCCTATGCATGTTTCATGGTCTTGAGTTGCGATGCCGTCGTCAGCCGTACAGGAATACCTTGCCTTAGCCTGAAAAATGTAGTAGCACGTGGCTTGAGTATTGAAAGAAATACTCAGTAAGTGACCCCACTATTGGGGTTAAATGCAACAATCACATGCAATGAAATGATGGGACCTATCTTTCATTTCGTTTCGTTTCGTTTTCCCTACGGTGCTGTCCTAACGGGTAATTGTGGACGTGTACCATATACTCTACACACAGCCCATACGTGCGAGTATGGGTTCACCAGCTAGTTCGCACACCGCTAGGCCACTTTCCTTATCCGGTGGGCATACTCTGGGAGCCCCTTATGTCGGGACCCGTTAAACTAGTAATCGTTACGGCAGCGCTATGCAAAGCATAACGATCGTTGTCATGCCATACCCTCGTGATGTGATAGAGGTATCCCCCCAGATGCATGAACACACATAATGCATGAGGTCCCTACTACTTCTACATTTATCATTAATGAACATAACCCCCCTGTCACGTTCCATGCTTCACGTCCTTCTCATTTTCAATTTACATTTCATACATATTCCTATCGAGGTTATGATTCCAGACAGTTTACCATATTTCATGTCATACAATTCATGCTGTTTACATTCAAACATTCCATACAATAATGCCATAACCATTCAAGAACAACATATCGTTACATGCATTACATATTACACATAGCATACATTCACGTTCACATGACTACGTACTTAAGCACAATAATCTAGCATACAATGTATCATATCATAAACAAGTCATAACGTAAACACTTCATAGTCATATCGTCACAAGAACGTATCCTAACGCTATCGTTCTATCAATCTATCACAAACCTATCCCTTTATACCCATAACCTAACCGTATTCTTTCATCAATCTCTCCTATCCATAGCACTCCGGTATGTAACGTAACCTTAACGTTTCATGAATGTATCTTACTCCTATCATTACATTTGGTTTTGTGCATCATTCTCGTATCCTATCTCAAACATATCCTTGAGCACATCGTACCATAATTATTATCATACAATCCACATGTTATAACATAACATATCATATAGGAAGCATATCGATCCACAGACAATTCACACATATCAATATATATGACACGTGCAGAACCACAGGGCACGTGTCAACTTCAAATATAACCATGCCGATAGTAAGGTCACTTACCTGGCTCGCTTAAGTCGTTGTCACAAATCTATCTTTAATGAAAGTTCAATTCCGTCCTTTGATATCCGAGTTAACCTATATGAGCTCATGACATCTGTTTCAAGTTTGAACCCTATAAAATTATTTCCCTAATTTACATTGGTCACACTGCCCTCTAATCAAAATTCTGATCTTGTCTTTTAGACAAAATTTAAAGAAGCTCACTCCACTCTGATATTTCCTATTTGATTGTTAAATACTGTTTAACCAATCTTTCTCAATCTCCCTCTCTCTCTCTAGTTATTTTCATTTTGTAAATAGGTTTTGTTTTTCAATTGTGTACACAGATATTATTGGCCAATTTAAGTCTATTGTTTATAGATCTGCCAACTAAAATTTTATTGAATCTAACCTTATAACCTTCTTTCTTATAATTAAAATACTAACAAAAATCTAATTAATTTTATATGAGAAAAATCCCTAAATATGCAAGATCCTAAATTAATTTCTTTTAACCATAACTTTAGAGAAAAAGGAAATCTGAGATACGATTTTACGGTAATAACTGACAAAAAGAGATAATTGTGGGAAGGGATGAGAGGTTAGTGGAGAGAGGTGAGGAATTTTTTTTTTTTTTTTTTAATTCTAATTTTAATTAATTAATTAATTTATTATTATTATTATTTTAACTATTTTTTTTGTTTTATTTATTTCTTTATTTATTTTTTGGCTATTACAAAAATACTTTACCGACAAAGTTTCTTTTAGAGAGATATAAAGTAATAGCCCAAAATAAAATTAATAAATAAAAATAATTATAAAAATAAATAGTTAAATAACAATAATAATAATAAATAAACAAAAACAACATTTTCTCCTTCTCTCCACTAACCTCCCATCCCTCCCCACAATTATCTCCTCAGCCCATCGCCAACGGCAAAAAGAATCAGAAAAAGAAGTAAAATGACTTTCAACATAAATAGATTTGTCATGTGCCTTCTCGAGTAGGATTACAGGACAAAAAGAAAGTCCATGCACGTGCTCACGTGCTTTTCAAGCACAACAGATATTCTCTACGTGCGTTTACCACACGTCTGGCGGTGGTACAATCAGGGGGACGCGTGTCATTGGTTAGTGAACAAGTCGGGTAGGATTTTGAGCACGCGGATCGAATTCCAGTTCTTTGGTACTGTTTGAGTTACAAAGGGAAGACTGGGTCATGTGCGGTTTAGCGAGTAAAGTGGTGTCTCACAATACGTCCTCGTTGACTGGTTGACCCGTCATTCTTGCCACGTTGTGATACATTTCAACTTTTTGCTAATACGCTTCTCTTTCTCGTCGCCAGCAGCGTATCCACAGTCGATTCTTCCAACGTTCAATTTTTCAAGATTTCGCTGAGCAACGCATCTCAATCTATTTTTTTGGATTGCTTTTTATCGTCCAATCGTTAACTAGAGATGACTTGGTTTATTCACGAAAAATAAAGATTTCTAATCAACCAATTTGATGCCATTTTTTTTTAATTTTTAGGGAGAAAGAGACCATAATAATTGAGTTCAAATTTTAAAAAAAATATATTTTCTTATCAAAATTATAAATCTCTCGAATCTAATTCTAAAACAAATCATGGTCGAGTTTCAACACGAAACTTGTAAGAATCCTTTCCTGGAACATCGTAGTCAAATCGAACGATCCTACAACCAAAACTGACACTCATCGATCCTCTTACTAGGACTAGAGATAAATCTTTTGCCAAATTTTTCATTAAAGTGTCTTATTTGCGCGTCCTCTTTACTTTCTTGTTTTTCCTCCTTCCACAAAAACCCAAATTCTCCCTTCCTCTCTCTTCTTTGTTTTCTATACACGTCATCCTAGACCCCTCAAATTATAAGGTAGAAATAATTACCTTTTAGTCCCGTGGATTTTTATCTAAATTTTTCTTAATTTGTTAAATATTGAATTTTTGTTCCAAGGTTTCTCAAGCATTTTTTTTCCTTCTACACTTGGATTCACCCTCTATGTCAATAATAAAATCCAAATATTTCCAAATTTAAGGTATTAAAGTAAGAGTTATGTATCTGTTGCGGCTCGAGTGTTACCACTCAAATCCGTCAAGAATGAATGTAGCGTAGGCAAGCATTTCCTTTTTTCTAATTTAATTTCTTGAAATGAAGTTCTAAACTTTTAGTAGGTTCATATTGGGGGAATTTCACCCAAGATTCATACACGAAGCTAGAGTTCATTACGATCTAAAGGCAGTATGTCATTGAATTTAAAGAAATGGTAAATTTCGTAAGTTTTAAATTATGGACCGAATTTACACTTTATTATTTCTTTTTGTGGCTAAAATAAACTTAAGAGAAAATACCTATGTGTACCCTTAAGAAGTTACAAAATTTAGAAGAAATTAGATAGGAAACAGAAACCTCATCATATTTCTAAAATAATGAATGTTGGCAAAAAGGGAGAAGGCACGCGTTAGACGACGTTGGCAGTAGTGAGTCTGAAGCTCAGTAGGACAAGTGGCAAATGTTGAGCAGAGAGAATCATTCAGCTTCTAATTGTGAGATGCATGTAGGTTAACCCGATCCCTGAACCTGGATTCGATCAAAAGCTTGCGTGTGCAACTCGTTAACCTTCGACCCAAACAAAAAATGCAACCCAAACCCGATGCAATGACTCAATGAGTAACCGAGATCTACAAAAAACCTCCATGCGTGAAATTGCACGTCAAAAGCCTTTCCCGACGTGTGTAAGCGCATGTGAGTCTCATTTTGTTTGTTTGACCTCCGTTTGTCAAATTTTTATCTTGACTTCGATATTAACATAATTATGCTTGAATTAGGATCTATGAGAGAAATTTCATAAATTCTTGAGCTCCAAACACGTGGAATAGCTAGCTCAAGAAGGTAAACATCATTCAAGTAAGTAACCACATAGACTTTAGGCAAGTAATACTTGTAGAGATCGCTAGGACATGATAGCATGCGAGCATTCCTTAACTTAGGTGGTCAAAAATACATGTTAACAACCTCAGAAAAGCTTTTTTTTTTTTTTTTTTTTTTTTTATGAGTATGTATTGTATGTATGTCTTTTATGTATTATATGCATGATTAAAATAAAAATTGAGCAATATGGAGGAGTATGTTATGCATGATGGAGGAAATTACCAAAATGCCCCTATGATAAAATTTCGTATGAATGTCGTTTTCTATGCTTTCCATTGCGTAGGAAATTAGAATTGGTAAGAGCGACATGTGCTTCGCAAGCACTAGAGAATCTTGATAAGATTAGGACGCGATAGCATGTGTAGAATCTTGATAAGGTCCATAGATTTCTAGTGGACTAAATATGATAAGAATTAAGAATGATCCTTTGAAATCTAAGTAAACCTATGCAAGTTCACAACACTTAATTAGCACAAATCGAGCAAAATGAAATACAGATGGAAATCCAGAATATTGTTAACAAAATAGAAAAGAAAAATAAAAGAAAAATACAGGAAGAAAAACAAAGAAAAAGGAGATATTGTAAGCCAAATGGTTAACTGAAAAAAATAGAATAGAATAGAAAAGAAATAAAAGAAAGAAATACGATCAGAAAATTTAAGCGAAGATGTGGGAGCAAGAATTAATTAAAAGAAAAAGGGGAATTTGAAGAATTAAAATAAATACGGTTAATTTAAAAAATACATAGATGAAATTTAATAGAGTAAATGGTGAACATAATTAAAATTAATAAAAAGGGAAGTAGATGAAAAAGAGGAAATTTAATAGAGAAAAAATTAAGAATTTGGGAACATTAAAAGATAAAACTGAAGAAATATCATGTCAAGAAACACCATCAAATTCTTTTTAGTAACAATATCTTTCCTAACACAGTAATAATAGAAAATAACATATTTAATGAAAATGGAATTATATATATATAACCCTCCAAGAATATGCTCCTAGAGTCTCTAATGTTCACATGAAGTCTAACACATGGACCATGGTAAAATTCAGAGAATTGAAATTGAAATTGATGTCATGGTTCATATAGGTTGACTTGAATATAAAGGACAAACTCAAACTTTCTAAATGATAAATTGATGACACCAGCCAAAGCTAATCAGGTAAGTGGCCATACTATCGGCATGGTTATATTTGATGTTGACACGTGCCTTGTGGTTCTGCACGTGTCATATATATTGATATGTGTGAATTGTTTATTGATCGATATGCTTATGATATGGTATTCATATGTTATAATATGTGAATTGTATGTTAATACTTATAGTACGATGTGTTCAATAATATGTTTGAGATAGGATGTGAAAAGGATGCATTGAACGTAATCTAATGATAGGAGTAAGATATATTGATGAAACGTTAAGGTTAGGTTACGTATAGAAGTGCTATGGATATGAGAGATTGATAAAAACGATATGGTCACAATCGATTGATAAAAGTACATGGTTAGGTTAGGGTAGAAAGGGATAAAATTATGATAGATTGATAGAACGATAGCGTTAGAATACGTTCCTGTAATGATATGATTAAGGCACGTTCATGAAACGATATCGCTGAGTTAGGTATAAGAATGTTAAGGCTATTATAAACTAAGGAACGATAAGACCATGAAGTGTTTACGATACGATATGATTATGATACGACACGTGAATGACAGATATATATATATATATATATATATACATTATGATATGATATGAGAATGATATGAAATATGTTATGGTACGAGACATGTGATAACTGACATGTTTATGATATGATATATTGTGATGGTATATGTTATGGTATGATAGGTATGAAATGTTACATCTTTCCACGTAAAGTTATGTGATGGATTATGTGATGTTTATCCGTGTATGCGTGATACATACATGAAGTATGTTATGGAGGGAAGGAGAAAAGAAATGAAATAAATGTTATCTTATGAATAAAAATCATGGGACATCGTGCATGTATGTATGTCATGTGTATCGGGATACTTTCCCGTTATGTTATGCTAGTACGGATGCATACCTTCGATATTTATGTTCGACATGTTATCATGAAGACCTTTTCTTTTATGAGGGTTCAGTGACGTGTATTGTGTTGTGCCCAACAAAGTCCGGCCTAAGGGGCACGTATACTAATCCGTCTGATGGGTCCATGTATGCGTACGTGGGCGTGTGTTGAAAAGTACCATGCATCCAACTCTGCCAAGAATTGAAAAAAGACACTAGTGGTGGTTCGAAACCTGTTCGTGAGGAAAAAGAAATTTGAACTACAAAAGGTTGGTACGACCTTGAGTTTTAATACTTATGAACATGCTAGTTATTTACTATAATTAATGTTCCAAGAGATCCTAAGATTCAAATTTCTTTGCATTTGTAATATTAACTCCATCAATTGGTATCAGAGCAAGTTTTAGGCACTTTATTTACATTAATTTGAGCATGGTGGTACCATTTCATGAATGAAATTTTGTGATTGCTAAAGTGGATGTTTTTGATTTTGGCATTTTTTTTTATGCTTCCATTTGATACAATTATTGTAATTGGCCTAATGTGTATGGGCTTTAATGAGTGAAGAAAGGTCTGTAATTTTTATGGAGTCATTAGAGTCCATTTTAGGTTGTAATTGATCGAAAATCGAAGAGAAAGCAAGCTAAACCGAAGAAGAAGATGGAAGAGGTGGTTCAAGTGTTTTTTTCTGCCATTGGGGTACAGTTCAACGTTTTTAGGGGTTGGTTCGCCCAGTTCATGATCCTCGGGAGAGGTTCAAGTTATTTTTAATTATTAATATAATAATTTAGTTAATTGTTTGCTTTAATATGCCAAAACCAATCCACTTTAGCGTGTTTAATTAATTATGCATTATGAATGTATGTTTTAATTAAATAGAAAATGTATATGCATAAAGTATGTCATATAGATTTAAAATCCCACAATAGGCTAAGCATGTTTCATGCATTTCAAGTATGTTATAAGTGTTATAATGTATAGTATGCATGTTGAGGATTCAATGAGTGATAGATATAAATTCTTATATTATTGCATGGAATGGATGATTATATAATTGTTATATAAAGCATGTTAGATGCATGTTATAGGTTATTTTCAACGTCATAAAACGAGAAAGACGTTAAAATCTATAATAAAGATAAGTGCTGCTCACTTAGGGTTAAGAACCAAACAGGATCAATTTTAATAGTTAAAATAGGTCAATGTCTTATAAAATCGCGGTTACAAGAAAAGCTCACCTGGCACGATCTTGTCTAAGGCTGGAGGTACTTAAGTTGACGGTTTACGGAACACCTACTACCTGGAGATCGGACCAGTACTTGAACTTAGTTAGCCCAGTTTTATGAGCATGCTTAAGTGATATAAGTTTTAGAAAAATCTCCTAGACTTAAGTTATATTTAATTAGCCGGAATATACCTAAGTAATGAGTGTACCCAACCGTAAAAAATACTTAGTGTGAGGAAAAATGTATATGAGATACATTGTTTTTCTTTCACGCTCTCTGAAAATTTACGCCGTGAGATTCATTCTCGGCCTCGTGTCGCCATGGGAGCGTCCTCCATTTGGAAGGTATTTGCACGAGTCAATAACGAGGTGAATAGAGAAAGTATTTATAGTAAGTGTGAGAAGGTAGTATATCAACACGTCCTATGGTCTCCACCACTTGGTTTCACCGTGAGATTCCCATGTTCCACCTGCATGCTGTCCTAGAGCAACTCCCTATTCGGAGGGTCGTAACATGGGAGTCGAAACAATGCAAACTTCAGAAATGGATAGGATTTCTTAGGTCCATTCCCAACTTTGGCTTTTTTATTC
>NW_019272172.1:92908-138729 GCF_002738345.1 Cucurbita maxima
TTATGTATTATATGCTTGATTAAAATAAAAATTGAGCAATATGGATGAGTACATCATGCATGATGGAAGAAATTACCAAAATTCCCCTATGATAAAATTTCATATGAATGTCGTTTTCTATGTTTTCCATTGCATAGGAAATTAGAATTGGTAAGAGCGACATGTGCTTCGCAAGCACTAGAAAATCGTGATAAGATTAGGACGAGATAGCGTGTGTAGAATCTTGATAAGGTCCATAGATTTCTGGTGGACTAAATATAATAAGAATAAAAAATGTTCGTCTCCTTAGCCACTTAAACGTATCAAAGTTGGGTGGAAAACTTTATTACTTTTAGTTTCATATTGTTTGGAATTGTCAAATGGCCAAATTGACTTCGTCTTTGTTGGAGATTTAAGGGGATCGGGATTAAATCATGATCACAAACATCATTTATGCATTTATGGGGAGTATAAATACCAAGAAATTGTTATGTAAAAATCAAAATCGTGGATGAATGAAATTGAGATCTCAAATTTAGACGTTTCCTTAGAAATTGGAACATCATATTAGTCCTTTCTAAGTTTCAAGCAATTCTTGTGATAGAATTGCATCCAAGCCATTCAATTAAGCCTTGATTAAGTTTGATTGCGGAGTGACTCGATTTAGAACAAGGTTACCAAATCATGTTTTTAGATCTTCGATTGTAAGAGGTAATCTAATT
The DNA here is from genome assembly GCF_002738345.1 of Cucurbita maxima. Classification (NCBI taxonomy): domain Eukaryota; kingdom Viridiplantae; phylum Streptophyta; class Magnoliopsida; order Cucurbitales; family Cucurbitaceae; genus Cucurbita; species Cucurbita maxima. The sequence goes on from NW_019272172.1 coordinate 93,610, forward strand.
CTAGCCTTATCTCTTGGTTGATCTGAATTTTGTATAAGGAGGTGTTAATTACTTTGATTCAAGTGTTTTTGCTTCAACAAAAGCATGATTCGTTGGATTAAGGATTAGGGTTGCCTTATGAAAATACCGTAGGATAGTGAGCGGTGATAAAAAATCTAGACTTGTGTTTACCCAAAGATGTGATTAGAGGCCCCTAATAAAATGGTACATCTCCACGACTCCAAAGAATGACCAAGGTAACTATCTAGGCTATGAGATGCGTGGATGATACGCTATTTTTAGACCCTCCAATCCCTTTCCACTACAATATTAGTACTATTGAGCTAAGCATATGCTAGTAGTTTGAGCTTCTGTTCCGTTGAATGGCCTGCAGCCTCTTGAATATAGCCACTATGTTGTTAACCTGTTCCTTAAAAAGGGAGTGTGGGATACCATGAGATAGCCTAATTGTTGAGTGTAGAATTATCACATCTCCAAATATAGGTGACTCTCTGGCCATAAGGAAGAAACCAACCAACCTCTTTTCCAAGATGTTCATACTAGAAATCACCGTATTGTCTGATTAGAATTTTTTGAAGACGTGCCTCAACCTAGGTATTCGATCCCTCGCTGCATAAGCCAAGCAAGTTTCCATGGTCAAAGAATAGAAAGATGGTACAAATTAAGTAAGAAAAGGTAGCATCTAGGCCGTTACTTCAACTTCCTTTTACACTTTGGTACAAGTACTGTCGAGCTAGGCCTAGGCCAACTAGGATTGTGTGAACGATAGTTCATTTTGATTATCTTGCATAGTTGATCCGTCAAAAGAGGGGACGTAGGATTATGAGGGTAATCTTAATAGTTGACAAGCATAGGGGATCACTTCCCTAACCTTGGGTGACTAGATTGTCCTGTGGGTAGGGTTCGCCAACGAACCTCCCATGGATGATGAGAGCAGCCAAGCACTTACCATGCTATCCCAATTAAAATATTGGCATATATCTTTGGTGCAATGCATATCTTTGTTCATTTCATACATTACATAACCATTTCTTATCATTACATAAAGTGAATGTAATCTATGCTACCATACTTTCATAATATGTCACATTCACAATAGCATAATAAGTAAACATGAAATTACAAAACGTAACATTTGTCATCATAACAACACGTCATAACATAATATGCAAATATAGAAATCACAAGGGACGACACAAGCAAGGGCCACGGGGAATCCGCCACTCGTGCTTCAAACAATTCATCAAACCAAAACAGTAGTGAAGAAACTTACCAAGGTAGTTAAGTTGAAGTCCCTAAATTGTACTTGGAGCTAGTTCAATTTTTCCTTTTGAAATCCAAGTAAACCTATGCGAGTTCACGACACTTAATTAGCACAAATCGAGCAAAATGCAATACGAATGGAAATCAAGAATACTCCGAACAAAATAAAATAGAAAAATAAAAGAAAAATACAATAAGAAAAAGAAAGAAAAGGAGATATTGTAGAGCCAAACGGTTAATGGAAAAGAATAGACTAGAAAAGAAAAAAAAATAAATAAATATGGTAAGAAAATTTAAGCCAAGATGTAGGAGCAATAATTGATTAAAAGAAAAAGAGGAAATTTGAAGAATTAAAATAAATACGATTAATTTTAAAAATACATAGAGGAAATTTAATAGAGAAAAAATTAAGGATTTGGTGAAAATTAAAAGACAAAACCGATGAAATGTCATGTCAAGAAACTCCATCAAATTCTTTCTAGTAATAATATCTTTCCTAAAACAATAATAATAGAAAATAACATATTTAATGAAAATGGAATTATATATATATATAACCCTCCAAGACTCCGCTCATAGAGTCTCTAATACTCACATGAAGTCTAACACATGGAGCGTTGTAAAATTTAGAGAATTGACATTGAACTTGATGTCATGGTTCTTATAGGTTGACTTGAATATAAAGGACAAAATCGAACTTTCTCAATGATAAATTGGTGACACCAGCCTAAGCTAATCAGGTAAGTGGCTTTACTATCGGCATGATTATATTTGATGTTGACACGTGCCCTATGGTTCTGCACGTGTCATATATATTGATATGTGTGAACTGTTCATTGATCGATATGCTTATGATATGGTATTCATATGTTCTAATATGTTAATTGTATGTTAATATTTATGGTACGATGTGTTCAATGATATGTTTGAGATAGGATGCGAAAATAATGCATTGAACGTAATGTAATGATAGGAGTAAGATATGTTGATGAAACGTTAAGGTTAGGTTACGTATAGAAGTGCAATGGATATGAGAGATTGATAAAAATGATATGGTTATAATCAATTGATAAAAGTATATGGTTAGGTTATGGGTAGAAAGGGATAGGATCATGAAAGATTGATAGAACGATAGTGTTAAGATATATTCCTATAACGATATGACTAAGGTACGTTCATGAAATCCATATCATTGTGATAGGTTTAAGTATGTTAAGGCTGTGATAAATTAGGTTACGATATGACCATGAAGTGTTTACGATACGATATGATTATGATACGACACCTAAATGACAGATATATATATATATATATATACACACACACATTGTGATATGATATGAAAATGATATGAAATATGTTATGGTACGAGACAAGTGATAAGTGACATGTTTATGATATGTTATATTGTGATGGTATATGTTATGGTATGATAGGTATGAAATGTTACATCTTTCCATGTAAAGTTATGTGATGAATTATGTGATGTTTATCCATGTATGCGTGATTGGAGGGAAGGTTAAAGGAAATGAAATAAATGTTATCTTATGAATAAAAATTATGGGACCTCGTGCATGTATGTATGTCATGTGTATCGGGATACTTCCCCGTTATGTTATGTTAGTACGGATGCATACCTTCGATATTTATGTCCGACATGTTATCACGAAGACTTTTTCTTTTATGAGGGTCCAGTGACGTGTATTGTGTTGTGCCCGACAAAGTCCGGCGTAAGGGGCACGTATAACAATTCGTTTGATGGGTCCATGTATGTGTACATGAGCCGTGTGTAGAAAAGTACCATGCATCCAACTCTGCCAAGAATTGAAAAAAACCTGAGGTGATGCTATGGTTTAATCCATAAGTCACAGTCATATATTGTGTGTGATTGCATTATTAACTGAATAATATAATTTACACGATATAAGGTATTTGCCTCACTAGTGGTGTTTGTATATCCCAACACAATTTTCACCTTTATAAAAAAATTTAACACCCTCTTGTAATTAAATATTATTTTATATTTAATTTTTGTGTTGTTTATCTTCATTTAAATTTATATTTTTATCGAATTTTCATGTTTTATTTTATTTTACTTTTCATTTTTTGTTTGCTTTTTCATATTTTTAATTTTGGTCGGAAATCCAAATTCTTGAAAATCGGACATCAAGAAAGATTGTGGAACTTATATTGGGAAACTTTTAATAAGATATATGGAAATTCAAGGGTTGTGCCTACCATCCTATTTTAAAATTGATGTGAAGATTTGCAGTAACATGAGCATTTAATACCTATTTTAGATTTTATTATTCTAAACTTTCTCTAATATTTGTCAGTAGAAATCATTATTTTTTTAGATTTAATATAAAAACGATATTACAATTTTGAAAACTTGTTTCCATACACAAATTTAATTTTTTTTATAATTTTGGAGAAAAACAATACCCGTTCATTATCAAATACATTTCATACAAAAAAATAATAATAAAAGAAAAAAAAACAACAACAACAACAACCTTTTCGTGTTATCCCATTATTTTTCATTTGTTCCTCAAGGATAATTCCACCAAAAGGAGATAATAAAGCTTCTCTATCTTTTATAGATCCACTTGTGTATCAATTCATCAACATTAGCAAGAAAGTTTCTCAAGTAAATTCCATCATCTTTAGCCGTCCAAATACAAGTTCCTACAGTTCCATGTTTGCACCTATCACGGAGCCATAAGTGCTGCGTTTCAGGCCAAAAGCTTTCAAAAGAGACATACGCATGTGGCGTCTCCAATTTGCACCAATAGAGGGTTGTTCCCCAAAAGTTAACCTTGAAGTTCCATTGGTAATCATCTCCATGATTAAGCAAACGATGATACCCCAAGTCATCGTCTTTAGACTGACAATGCACAAGCAACCCAAGTTTGCTTAGCCCGTTAACCACATGAATGTAATATCTAGAAGGTCCTGGTGGTGGTAACGCGACCCTTGGAACCTCAGCCCCCACTAAAGCCACCGTGAAAAGAAAGAAAACGACAATATTCTTTATCATTTCCTAATACACCTTTAGCTTAACTACCAATTTGTGTTGGACATGTGAATAAATATACATACTTATAGTACATGCAAGAAACTATGTAAATGCATGCTATGGTTGTAAAAAACTTAATGATTTAACTAATTTCGGTTATGCAACACAATTTAAGGTTAATTTTGGGATAATTTTAGAGATTTATTAGATTTTCAATAACAAAATTCCTTGAGTTACTAGCCTAAGAATAACAAATATTTGATTGATTTTTAAAATACTTTCATAAAATGGACAACAAAATATGCATACTTTCCAGTAGAAAATATAAAATAGAGAAAGCAATTCATAGATTACATATGGTATAGCACTCAAGGTATTAAATTCCCGATTTATTTTTTTAAGTTGAACTTTCAAACTTTTTACGAGGACCTTAGAAATTTTAAGGTGAGGGAGAACAGATAAGTTCAAAAAATTCTAGAACTATAGTTTCAAATAAGAATTGTCATCCATAAGGTCCAAACGACTTGTCATCCATTAGGTGATCCATCAATAGGAATATCCTACACCCCATATCTCATTAGTGGCATAAAGGGCACATCACACTTTTGGAAGTCCATAAACTTGAACTTAGTTCGTGAAGCCTCCAACCAAACCTTGAAGTCATGACTTCCATTGCTTCATTCTCATTATTGGTGGATTTTATCTCGCAACTTCCCAACTTAACCAAAACGCAATTCAATTGAGGTAGTGGTTTGCTTTGAGGGGTGTTTAATTCCTATAGTGATCGTCTTTGATTGTATGAACAATATTTCTTAGGTCTACTTATGTGGTTTGTACCAAGGCATTTTCTATACTGTCTAGGGCTACTACGTGCTTTCCACGGAGGCATGCTTGCCATTTAGAATTATGGTCATAGGGGGCTGGGTCCAAGGTATTTCACCTCGTACTAGGTGATAAGGTTACCCAAATCCTCAGCCCAACGATCCAAGCTTTTGTTTTAGCAAGAACCCTTGAATCAAAGTAATTAATACCTCCTTATATGAAATTTGGATCAACCTAGAGATAAGGCTAGAATTAGATTATCTCTTACGATCGAAGATCTAGAAGCAAGATTTGGAACCTTGTTCTAAATTGAGTCACTCCACAATCTAACTTGATCAAGGCTTGTTAGGTACATTCAAATGCGATAGGTTTGAAATTAATTGAGCTCTTTGCGCATATGTTCAAATTCTGTTGTTGACATATTTTTTTGAATCGGATTCGTCCTCGAATCAGAAAAAAAAATGACATATCTGCCACAACAAAAATACAATCTTTACCATTTTTAGTGTGCAGTCAACCAAGAACAAATTGTATAGATATATTAGTCCAAGGTTTGTTAGGTACATTCAAATGAGTATAAAATTCGTTTGGTTGTGATCTAGATTTAGTTTCTTTGCGTTTAAAACATTTGCTACAAAACTTTTGGATATCGTGCTTCATCTTCGACCAAAAGAAGTGTTTATGCAACATCTTATAAACTTTATTAATCCTGAGATGTCCCATTAAGGCACGACCATGTGCTTCTCTCCAAAGCAAATATTTTATAGAGCATTTAGGAATACAAAGCATAAAAAATTTATGAAACAAATAATAACCATCCATAGCTTTTTTTTTTTGCAAGACAAGATACATAAATATTTTTGAAATCTTGGTCATCTCTATATAATTAAGTAATATGCTCAAGTGCAAGAATTTTTGCACTAAGAGAAGTAAAGAGATCGTACCTTTTAGATACACATCAGCTACCATATTACCTTGCTTATATTTGATGACATACAAAAATGTTTCAATAAATTCCACCCACTTTGCATGTCTATGATTCAGTTTGCTTTGACCCTTCACATACTTTAAGCTTTCATGATCAAAATGGATCACCAATTCTCTAGGCCATAAGTAGGGTTGCCACACATGCAATATATGAACTAAAGCAAATAATTCTTTATCATAGGTAGCATATTTTAATGTTGGCTCATTTAGTTTTTTACTAAAATATATTAAGTACTTTCCATCTTGAATTAAAACAACACTTATGCCCAAACCACAAACATCACGTTCAATTTCTATAATTTTATCAAAGCTAGCCATAACAAATGATGGTTTGCTTAATTTCTTCTTAAGAAAATTTGATGCATTCTCTTGCATTTCTCCCCATTTAAAAACAATATTCTTTTTCACTAAGTCATTCAATAGTTCAGTTATGGTTCTAAAATCATTTATAAATCTCTTATAGAGGTTAGCAAACTCGTGAAAACTCCAAAATTTACGTGCACTTTTTGGTATTGGCAAATCCATAATGAATTTAACTTTGTCTCTATCTAAAGCTACTCTACTTTTACCAACTATGAAGCCAATAGAGTTAACTTTTTCTATGCAAAAACTACCCTTATTAAAATTAAATTTCTCTTTTCTATGTGTAATCAAAACTAGTTTAACATGTTCCACGTGATCAAGCAAAATCTTCAAATAAATTATAATATCATCAATATAAACATGTTTTCTCATATATTTTCTCAAAACATTATATATTAAGAGCATGGGTGTACTAGGAGCATTAGTTAACCTAAAAGGCATAACAAGCCATTCATACAATCCAAACTTAATATTGAAAGTTGTTTTCCATTCATCTTCTACGTGCATTCTAATTTGATGATATCCAGATTTCAAGATAATTTTTATATCTAGACACGAATCATGCAATAAACAAGCAAATCATCTAACCTAGGAATAGGATGTCGATACTTTACCATGATTTTGTTGATGACTTTATTATCCATGCATATGCACCAAGTTTCATTTTTCTTTGGCACCAATAAGTCTCGTATAGAACATGGTCTCAAACTTTCCCGTACATAGCCCTTCTCCATGAGCTCCTCCACTTGCCTTCAAATTTTTTTTGTCTCGGTTGAATTGACTCGATAAACTGGCTTATAAGGAATAACAGTCCTTGGAATGAAATCTATTTTATGTTCAGTACCTCCAATGAGAGGTATTTTTTTATCTTGAAACATTTCTTCAAATTCCTGGAAAAGAGATTGAAAAATACCCGGCAAAGCCATGTTGTTATAGTTAGAGACCAAAAATCCTCCATTGTACACAAGTACAAAAATCGATTTTTGTGAAAACCTTCTCACCTCTACAATCGTAGCCAAATAACTCTCTCTTTCTTTTTTCTTCAATTTCATCTCTTTTTTCATTCTTCTTTTTTTTTTCTTAGATTTTTCTCTATTTTTTCACTCAACTCTTGTTTTTCTAACTCTTTTTCCTCACACACTCTTTCTTTCTTTTCTCCAACTTTAATTGATCAGCAAATACATTTGCAAAACTCAAAGGTACAAGAATGGTTTTTCTACCATCTTTTACAAAAGAATACCTATTCAAATAGCTATCACAAAGAACTTCATCTTTATATTTTTCCAAAGTAAAAGATATTAAAGCTTGAGAAACTACCTTCATTGTTCCCTATCATTGAGTCATTGGAGCTTGTAAGATTTAGGATGATCTTAGGTCGGAATTTGCAACCTTTTGATCAACATGGTACTTACAACATTGGTGCAACTTCCACTATCAATGACAAGACTACAAGCAGTCCCCTTGACTAAACACCGCGTGTGGAACAAGTTGTCTCTTTGATCATCAACATCCGTAACTTGAGTTTTAACAAGTCTTCTTGTAATAAGTGCCAAATGAATCCAATCTTCCAATTCCTCCTCATTCTTCTGGGCTTCTTCAACTAGATCATTGATCTCCCCTCCATTTTCCTCGTCTTGGTTCATGATTGTACACAAAGTAGTAAAATATGTTTAGGACCTCAGACACTGAACTCACTGATTTTACACTTAGGGGCACTCTTGTTTATACACACAAAGGTAGGTTGTTTGGGAAAGTGACTAAATTATGATCAAGGTAGGCTAATATATGGGTAAAACAATTATGATAGTAGCAAGCTATTCAAGGCAATCAAGATAAGTTAATTATGAAATAACAACAAAATAAAACAAGTGAACAAACAAATAAGCGACAAAGATATTTTTCAATATAATTGCACACTGAAAAAAAGAATTTCAAAGAGAATGGTCGTGAAGATCGAACACAACAATTCCAGATTTATATGCTTTAGGGAAAAATGAGAATTGAAATTTATTTGATCTTCAAATAAATGTGCAAATGATCTAATAATAAGGATTTATTAAGAGAAATATGATAAGGATTTTTTTTTTCAAGATCTAAATAGGATCTTTAAGAGGATGCTAAGAACAAAATAGAAAGATAATGAAGAACGATGGAAATGACAGTAAGAAAATAAATAACAGCTTTAAAGAAACGATAAATAATAGTGAAAATTAAAGATAAAATCAATTCTAGAGTCAGCCACAAAGATGCAATCTACGCTCTGATACCAAATTGATAAGGCAACCCTAATCCTCGGCCCAACGATCCAATCTTTGGTTTTAGCCAGAATTCTTGAATCAAAGTAATTAACACCTCCTTATACAAAATTTGGATCAACCAAGAGATAAGGCTAGAATTAGATTACCTCTTACAATCGAATATCTAGAAGCAAGATTTGGAACCTTGTTCTAAATTGAGTCACTCCACAATCTAACTTGATCAAGGCTTGATTGAATGGCTCGGGTGCAATTCAACCACAAGAATTGCTTGAAACTTAGAAATGGAAAATATGATGCTTGGATTTCTAAGGGAAACGTCTTAATTTGAGATCTGAATTACATTCATCAACGAATTTGAATTTTACATAACATATTGTGGGTATTTATAGTCTCCCGACAAAAGACGTTTGTGGACGAGATTTATTCGAGACGTTTGTGGATGGGATTTATTCCCGATTCTCTTTAATCTCCACAAAAGAATAAGTCAAATTGACCATTTGACTTTTACATAATTTATGAAATTAAACATAGATTTTTTAAACAAATGTTGATGTGCTTGAGTGGCTAATGCGATAGGTTTGAAATCAATTGAGTTTTTTTGTGCGTAGGTGTTGTTGACATATTTTTTTGAATCTTCTTGGCAATAGGCTCATTTGGAACACCGTGATTCTTATCACTAGACCTTAGAAAGTCTCATGTACATCTTTGGACGTCTCGCACTTTGCGGCGTCACCTCTCTATCTTCCTAAGGCTAGTAAGCTATAAAATAACCTCTCTCGGCCTCCTCACAATAACTCGCATGTAGCATAGGCATAATTATAGTTACCACGTAACCCAAGGCAAATATAATATTCACACGCTTTACATCATATCATAACCTACTAAATAGGGTTAGACTGAATACCTGGTCGTGGAGAGGCGCGTTGTCGAGTTGAGTCTGTAACGGAATCGAAAAAAAAGGGGGTCGTCGGCAGAGCCAAAAACTGAGCCAAAATTTTCGCTCGCACACAACCCACAAAGGGAAGTCGAAGGCTGGGATGCCATAGAACTCGACCTCGACCTTCAACCACCCCGAAACGACCTGCAAAGAACGAAAACAGTGAAAAAAAACGAGAAGGAATAGAAAACTTCGACGAAACTCCGACAAAGCCGAACCATACGAGATCAACGTCAAAACCTCCACTTTACCTCACGAAAGTAATCCCATAACCTTTTACACCCATCATGAGTAGATTTAGATGAATCATTTACGTTGAACACCATCGAAAAGGAAGACGGAACGTCGGACTTTCGAACTTCTCTAGATCTGGGAGTGTGAGGCCCTTACAAACGAAATCTGTACCGAAAATGGGGTTAGAGTGAAGAAGAGACACGGGAACAGAGAAAAAAGGAGGAGAAAAGGACGTCGAGACAACGTTATCGAGGAGAGAGAAAGGTCGCCGAAAAAATGTACAGGCAATCGAGTAAAGAGGACAAAGTTCGGCCCGAGGCTTGGATCCCGTAACCCAAACCGAACCTAGTCCCCTCAAATCAGCCCAAAGCTCATAAGCCCAGCTCGCCTACATTTTTCCTTCACCCGCGAACGACCTGTCACCTACGAACGACCCAACACCTACGAATGGCCTATCACCCACGAACGGCCCATCACCTGCGAACAACCCATCACCCGCAAATGGCCAGTCACCCGCGTATGACCCAAAACCCGTGAGCAATCTGAAAACCCGCGCCTCGACCTGAGACCCCTGCACACACGTCGCTCTCTGATTGTGCCACGTGGCATGTCTGCAGCGCGGCTCCCCTAGGCTCCGGCGGCTCAATCGGCTCGGTGGTGGTTTCTCGGCTCCGACGGCATATTCAGCTTGGGAAACCTATTTCCAGCCCGTTTGTCACCGTTCCGACCATCCCGGACTTAGTTTCGGCCCTATTTAAGGTAAAATAGAACATTTTAAGTTAGTATTTCACAAATTCAAGTTGGGAATTAATTATATTTGTGAAATACTAACGAAAGTGACGAATGAACCAATAGCAACCGACCACCAATGGAAGTGTAGAACGATCACGAGGAGCTAGGAGCTTACATTATATTCTAGGGAGTACTTCGGCTAAAGCCTACCAAGTAAGTGGCTCACCCATCGTAGTTTACGCATTATTTGCTTTATGTTGGCACGTGTCCGTGGATTTGCACGTGTCATTAAATTGTATGCTAGTTTAATGTGCTTAAGTATTAAATCATGCGAACGTGAATGCATGCTATGTATGGCGCTTAGCTTGGAACGTGAATGTATGTCGTTGATATGCTAGGATACCACACTCTTTCTTGTCTTGTTCTTGTTCTTGTTTCTTATTCTAAGTACTTAGGCCCACTTGTTCTTGACTTGGTGATATGAACCAAGAGACATCAATCATACAATATGCTTCAATGAAGATGTGAAGAAAATATTGTTGAAATTATCAAAAGATATTTCAATTCATGCCACATTGAATAAGAATGAAGTTTCATGTTATAAATTTTACTGTTGAGACTGATTTTCTTTTCATTCAATGACCTAGGTAACTCGATCTTAATCCTAAGCTAACCATGAACTCCTGTTTATTCGGAATTATTCTTAGATTTTCATGGGTGAGAGTGGCTCAAGTTCGCCGACTCAATAGCCCTCCCATTTCAGGGGTAAGACTGGGTAAATGGCTGGGAACGTGGGGTGCAAGATGGAATTCACTCCTACCCACTTTTAAGGATAGAAGAGAGGTAGTTCCCTTAAGTACTGACTCCAAGTCTTGAACAAGGGGCCCCACCCTCTCATTGGCCTGAGAGGGATTCGGTTTACTGGTTGGACCACAAACCAATTGTTCATTAGAGAATCGGTGAGACATAAGAAACAAGAAGTAACTTCAGGAGTAAAATGGTAAATTGATCCAGCTCTAGTTACGAACAACCTGTGAAGGATCGACTTACTAATCATGGTTATATCAAATGGACAGAAATATATCTATAGTGAGGGGAGTGCAACTACTAGGCTATAGTGGAATGTCCTAGTAGTTAACGAATGTTGGTTAACAAAGTTAATGAGTTTAACCGGTTAATCTTGGATCGTTGGAGCCCATGATCTAGAGGTCCATCAGGTCCTTCTGCTAGCTCATATCGGACTAAACCATAGAGCAGTGTGACGAGTGAGTTCAAAGTGTTCGAATTCAAATTATGAAGAATGCGCTACATATATACGATATATTTAACCGCATTTTTGTTTTATTTACAAGATAAACAAAAAGAGAGAATCTGAGATATTTAAATAAGATTTAAATATCTTAATCAAATATATGTCGGAATTGATTGAGATTGGCATTTGAATTAATATTAAATATTAATTAAATGGTTTAATTAATATTTAATATTAATTAAATAGTTGAATTAATATTAAATATTAATTAAATAGTTTAATTAATCATTTAATATTACTTTATTTGAAATTAATAATTCAAATGGATTGTTGAATCAAAAGAAGAAAGTCAAAATGTTGACTTCAATTAATGGAAAAATCCATGTTAGTGGAATTTTGAGGTGTCAAAATTTGGTTTAACTAAACTTGCATGCTTGCCAAATAAACCTCACAAATTTGAGTGGAATTTTGAGTGTCAAAATTTGGTGATCTCAAATTTGCAAGAACATGCAAACATGACTCTATAAATAGAGTGATCATTATACATGAAATGTCTTCTTCTTGGTGAAAAACCTTGAGAAAAACCTCTCACAAACACTCTCTTCATATATACAAAATCTCCCCAAGTTTAGTCACTCACCGGATTCCACAATCCCGTTCTAAGGTCGGAGGGTAGTGGAGAAAGGAATTTGAACTACAAAAGGTTAGTATTCAAACCCATTAAGTTTTAATACTTATGAACATGCTAGTTATTTACTATAATTGATTTTCTAAAAGTGCCTAAGATCTAAATTTCTTCCGCATGTGTTATATTAGCACCATCAATGATGACACGTGCTCGTGGTTTTGCACGTGTCATAGATCATGTATGTATGTCGTTATGAAATAGTACGAAAATACTATGCAATATGATTTGTTGAAAACGTTCTTGGGATATATTATGTGACTGTTATGATATATGATATGATTTGTGCACGATATGGATTATTGTGTCTGAAAGCATAAAAACGATATGATATGAGTTATATGTTTGATGAATGATATGATTGACATGAGAAATGACAACTAGCATGAAATACAACACCGGCAAATGCATGAAAGTTATGATAAATGATATGATAAAAGTTATGAAATATGATATGAAAAATGTTATGATATGAAGAAGACGCTAGTGGGATTGTATTAAGGATAATTAAAATGGAAAGATATTGGGACCTCGTGCATTATTGTGTGCTGATGCATCGGGGGTAACCCTATTCCTTTACGGTAGTCTAGATGTGTATGCTAATAGGTAGGGGAACGATCATTATGTTTGACATCCGGAAGGTCGCTACTCCTAACGGGTGTCTAGCATCAACAACTCCTAAAGAATGCTCGTCAGACTATAAATGAGCCTAGGAGGTGTGCGAACGACTAGTAGGTCCATACTCACACATGTGGGCCTGTGTAGAGAAATTAATTACACATCCAAGTTGCACCGTTAGGATAGCCACCTTAGAAAAATAAACTATTATAATAGGTCCCATGCAAGTAACTATGTGTCTTTGTATTTTAACCTCAATAGGGGATCGCTTACTGAGTATTTCTTAAAATACTAAAGTCAAGTGCTACTCTATTTTTCAGGTAAAGGCAAGGCGCTTCTGTATGATCGCAATCATGAGACTGTGACAGATGCTTGGATAGTTTCGTATTTAATTTTTAGTAGACCATAGGTTAGTATAGGTTAATTGCATTTCCATTTAGTAACATATAAATTAGTTTAGAACATTTCACTTGGATTGTTTTTCATTTTATTTCTATTTGTATTAGTTTATTCAATAGTATTTTCCAATCCAAAACTAAATCTTTTGAGCTAGATTTAAGAATTATAATGAAACTTTACCAAATTAACGTAAGTAGAGATTTGAAAACAAGACTTACTAGTTCAAATTTTTCTAATGGCGAACTTTTCTTCATGTGCCTGAAAGGTTGATGGATGTTATCGTTGGCCTCCGGGTGCTTGATGGATGTTATCGCCCCATTAAGCATACGTGTGACTGTACGCATGAATATTTATATATTAACTTCAAGTGATTAAATGTGTAATTCTCCCGGTAGAGAGTAGGTAAATAAAACAAATTAAGACTAGGGTTAGGGTATTAGTTTGGCTAGACGGTAGCCTAAGATGGAATGTCTCTAGTAGTCCGAGCGAGTAGAAATTTACAAGACAACCAGAGTTGTGGCCCTAGTTCTCTTAATGATTCAAACTCAGGTAGTCAAATTTGAGAAACTTGAAGACCTGAATCCATGTCTAACATAGTTTTGTTTTAAATGTTTTGTTATGAACTCTATTTTGATATAATGTAAAGATATTGTATATTATGTTTAAAATTGTTTATTTATTATTATTATTATTTTTTTTTTTTGTAAAAACTCTGTCGTCTTTTTATACTATGGAGTCAACTCTAGTTGCAATCTATGCGTCGTTCTAGCTCAAAAATGAAGTCATGAAAATAATGGTATTAGAGCCAAAGGTTTCTCTATGATCCAGCTCAAGGGACACCTTACCGAGACCAAGCAAGTACACCTCTAAGACTTAGGTCAAGTATTCCCAAGGTTATAAGTTATTGGGTGCATGATTGTAGGGTTATTATTTATGATAAGATTTGAGATAACCTTAAGACCCTGACCATAAGTATCCCCTTGTTCTTGCTTAATCCTTTAATTTCTTTCCTTTTAATCGTTTGGATCTTTCCTGGGCGGCTTATTCTTGTTAGAGCTAATTCCCTTCATTTTTTGGGTGTTACGCCCGCAATCGTCAGTGTGCTTTAGAAATCTGAAACGAAACATGGGTCTGGAACGGTAGTCCCATCCATGACTTTGTGAATTGATGGGAGAGCGAGGAAAGACAGGAAGAATGAAAAAGGGATCAAAATTCAACGGCGAGGAGCTCTTGAGAAGACAAATAAAAGTTTCGGTAAATTCACATATAGCCATGTGTTGAAGAAAATATCCATCGGGTCGGGTCAGATTCTTGTAAACCGTGATTACAACCTCTGACTCAAATTAAGACAAACCGAAGCCTCGACCCATGACTAGTGCGAAGCCCAGCATCCAGAACAAATCCCTGAAGCCCACCTGTAATGCTCGGCCCACCTGTACCATTGATTGCATGACCCACTACCACTAGAATTTTTTCACAAAATGATTAAGTTATGATAGACGGTAGTGACTCTAGATAAGTAGAAATCTAGGGTCGTTATAGTATTCTTGTTTGAACCGAAGGACATGCTCCTTATATTAGAAATTTAGGTTAGATGGGCACAAATTAAGTTAAAAAAGACATAGATTAAGAGATAAAAAAATTGATCTTGCCCCTTTTTTTTTTTAACAAAAAAAATAATAATAATAACCCGGAGTTGTAATAAACCATAAAGCATTAAAGAATTCTTCACTTTTGAACTTAAAGTATTAAACTTCTATTTAAACATTCAAACTGTAATTATTTTTTTATAAATCGCAATAGAAGTTGAATATCAATGATAGACTTTTTTTTTCCATTGTATATTATACTTCCAGTGGTTGAACTTTTTTTTAAAAAAAAACCATCAATTATATAAATTTAGAGATATATATAAACGTACATATATATATAAAGACGGTGTCGTTGAAAATTTGAAATCATACATCACCCTTATTTACCTAAATCATTGACCTTCAACTTGCAATAGACCGTTAGAAGTTCTCCTTCCTTATAATTGAGAATTGTCACTTTCCAAGGTGACCCCCAAGATTGGAGAGATAAACAAGTGAAGGCATTAAAAGTTGATGCAAAAGTAAACAACAAAATCACACAGAGACAATTCATAGCATTCATTTTTTGATGTTTTAGAATCTATAATGGCCCTTGATTCCTATTTAACCTAAAGCCGCTACTATATACATATCATAAAATATTTTATGGGAAAATACTTCATTCAAAACTTTATCATAAAACGTTTTTGTGGACTTACATGTTTTCTAGAAGGTCTTTAAAATAAAATACCAAAAATTAAAATGACATAAAGTAAAACTGCCCTATACTAACCTATATGCAACAAAATTAAATGCATACTGTTACTACACTGTAGAGTCTACGAAATTAAAATTTTGCAAACTCCCCAATCGTCAGTCGTGCAGGGGAGCCTTGCCTCTACCTGAAAAATAAGAGTAGCACATGACTTGAGTATTTTGATAAATACTCAGTAAATCACCCTACTATTGGGATTAAATGCAAGCACATGCAATCATGAGTGAGACCTATCATATCAATCTATATTTCTTAGGCAGCTAAACTAAGCGGGGTCAATTTGATGTGTATTTACTGCTCTACACACTGTCTACACGTACGAGTATGGACCCACAAGTCGGCTCGTACACCTCTTGGGCCCCTTTCTTGTTAGGCGAGCATTATCTGGGAGCTGTTGATGTCGGACACCCATTAGAAATAGCAACCTTCGTAGCATTATAACAAATATAATGGTCGTTTCCTTGTCCTGTAGTGTACGCGTTCGTACCATCGCTAAAGATGAAGGGGTATCCCTCGATGCATGAACACACAATGATACACGAGGTCCCAACATTTTTCTTTGATGGAGTTAATATAACTAGCTTGTTCATAATTATTAAAACTCAAGGTCTTTGAGTACTAACCTTTTGTAGTTCAAATTCCTTTTTACTCACGAACTAGTTTCGAACAACCACTAGTGTCTTCTCCGCTATTCTCCGGCCTTAGAACGGGATTGAGAAATCTGGTGAGTGACTAAACTTGTAAGGGATTTAGTATATATGAAGAGAGAGTTTGTGAGAGTTTTTCCCGAGGTTTTTTAAAGGGAGAAGTTCCATGTACCTTAATCACTAAAACATTAATTTTTCTCTTTAATTAATATTTAATATTAATTCAAATGCCAATCCCAATCAATTCTGACATATATTTGATTAAAATATTTAAATATTATTTAAATATCTCATATTCTCTCTTTTTGTTTAATTCGTAAATAAAAAAAATGCAATTAAATATATCGTATATATGTAGCGCATATTTCCTAATTTGAATTCGAACATTTCGAACTCACTCATCACACTATTCTATGGTTTTGTCAGATATGAGCTAGCAGATGGATCTAATGGACCTATATTTCATGCTCTCCAACGATTCAAGATTAACTGGTTAAACTCATTAACCTTGTTAACCAACATTCGTTAACTACTAGGACACTCCACTATAGCCTAGTAGTTGCACTCCCCTCACTATAGATATATTTTTGTCCATTTGATATAATCATGATTAGTCGGTCGATCCTTCATAGGTTGTTCATAACTAGAGCTGGGTCAATTTATCGTTTTACCCTTGACGTTACTTCATGTTTCTTATGTCCCACTGATCCTCTAATGAACAATTGGTTTTTGGTCCAACCAAAAACCAAATTCCTCTTAGGCCAATGAGAGGGTGGGGCCCCTTGTTCAAGACCTTGAGTCAGTACTAAGGGAACTACCTCTCTTCTATCTTTAAAAGTGGGTAGGAGTGAATTCCATCTTATACCCCACGTCCCCAGCCATTCACCTAGTCTTACCCCTAAAATTGGAGACCTATTGAGTCGGCGAACTTGAGCCACTCTCACACATGAAAATCTAAGGATAATTTCGAATAAACAGGAGTTCATTGTTAGCTCAGGATTAAGATCGAGTTACCTAGGTCATTGAATGATAAGAAAATCAGTCTCAACAGTAAACGACATTATAAAGTGAGAGTGATTTTCTTCATGGTTCGATCATATGCAATACTCATTGCATAGGACACCCCCACTCACATGTCTCCACATGTACAATTTAGTGATCACATTGTTTATGTCATATAGAAAAGTGGGCCGCATCCATAGTGTCCCAGGATAAGGTACTCAACTATATCCTTGTACTATAGATCATTTTGACTATATACTTGAACTTGATCCACTCGTATGTCTCTACATATAGTTCAAGTAATCATCCTATAGTCAGAGTGTTCTTAGTTTATTGTATTTAGATTAATAATCGTAAAATTCACTTTATTCAATAGCAATCTTTACTGAATAAACATCAATAATAATTTTATTGAAAATAGAACATGTTTTTGTTTACCAACTATGAGTTTTATTTCATAAAACCCAACAAACTCCCACTTGGATTAAAACTCTAGTGGGGTTTTATAAAGTTGAGTAGGGAGAAATACATAAATACAATAAAGTAGGGCATCACATACTCATGCCTTTTCTCCCACTTGCCCTAGATTACATAACTCGTAGTCCTAGACTCACTAGGTGCCCTTCAAACACTTTAGCCGTGAGGGGCTTTGTAAATGGATCAGCAATGTTGTGCTCTGAATCTATTTGTGTGATGATCACATCTCCTCATTGCACAATCTCCCTTATGAGATGATATTTGCGCTCAATATGTTTTCTTTGCTTATGGCTTCTTGGTTCTTTTGAATTTGCAACTACTCTACGGTTGTTACAATAAAGAGTGACGGGAAGATGCTTATTTGGAACAACTTCCCAATCAGTTAAGAACTTCCTAAGCCATACAGATTCTTTCGCTGCTTCACAAGCAGCAAAATACTCAGCCTCCATGGGGCAATCAACAATGCAACTTTGCTTTATGCTTCTCCATATTATTGTTCCTCCGTTCAGAGTGAAGACAAATCCTAATGTCGATTTCCTCGAATCTACATCGGTCTGAAAATTTGAGTCAGTGTACCCTATAAGGTTCAAATCTTTAGCACTGTACATTAGCATATAGTCCCTCGTTCTCCTAAGATACTTAAGGATATTCTTAACGGCAGTCAAATGAGCACGTCCCGGATTGGACTGATATCTGCTGACAATTCCCACAGTATATTTTAGGAAATCACAACCAATTATATTTTAGATCTCCTAATTCTCAATGATTTAGATTGTCAATAATTTTATATGAATTATAGAAAAAGAATACAACAAAATGAATTGATTAAATTAAAAGCTAAGAATATAATGGTTAACTAAAGGAAGAGAAAGTAAATAAGAAAAAATGAAATAGAGATGAAAATTAAAAATACTGTTATCGGAAAAAGAAAAGAAAAAAGAAAAAAAATAAAAATAGAATGGGAAGATTTGGAGTAGAATATATTAACAAAATTAGCCTAAATATCATAATTTAACCATGGCCAATGTAAATTAGAGAAATAATTTTATGGAGTTCAAACTTGAAACTGATGTCATGGGCTCACATAGGTTGACTTGAATTTCAATGGACTTTCATTAAGGATAACGACAGAACATCGGCCTGGTTATATTTTATGTTGACACGTGCCCTATGGTTCTGCACGTGTCATCTTCATAGTCCAACCCCTTTCTTTGGGTATAATCCTTTACTACAAGTCGAGCTTTAAAGGTCTGTACCTTACCGGTTAGGTCTTGTTTCCTCTTATAGATCCATTTACAACCAATAGGTTTTACCCCATCTGGTTGATCTACAAGTTCCTAGACTAAATTGAAGTACATTGACTCCATTTCAAGATTCATGGTTTTAATCTACGGATCTCTATCTTCATCATTCATTGCTTGTTTATAGGTCAATGGATCCTCAACGCCATCATCATGTATGATGACTTGAGTTTCTGCCAAACCCAAGTAACGATTCGGTTGAGTTATAACCCTCCCACTACGTCGAGACATTCTCAACTCTTGAGAAGGATGTGATTGACCAGAAGTGCCATCTCCATCAACAACTCTTGTTGTTTTATCAGTAGCTTCTTTAGAAATCTCACTTAATACTAGTTTGCTACGAGGTTGGTGGTTTCTTACGTGGTCTTCCTCTAAGAATGTAGCGTTTGTTGATACAAACACTCTATTTTCTTGAGCGTCATAAAACAACCACCTTTCGTCTCTTTGGGGTATCCTACGAATAAACATAATTTTGAACGACGTTCTAATTTCTTGGGATTTTGCAACAACACATGTGTTGGGCATCTCAAAATCCTGAAGTGACGTAAACTACCTTTACGCCCTTTCCATAACTCATAAGGTATTTCTGAAACACTCTTAGAAGAAACCATGTTCAAAATGTATGTAGCAGTCTCCACTACATATCCTCAAAACAGATCAGGTAATTGAGCAAAACTCATCATAGATTGAACCATGTCTAATAGAGTTCTATTTATCCTTTCAGATATACCATTTTGCTGAGGCATACTAGGGGCTAAGAGTTAAGACGTTATTCCATGTTCTATCATATAGTCCTGAAATCTTAAGTCCATATACTCTCCAACTCGATCTGATCGAAGTGTTTTAATAGTTTTACCTAATAGATTCTCAACCTTAGTCTTATACTCTTTGAATTTTTCCAGAGCTTCAGACTTGTGATGCATTAGGTAAAGATAGCCATACCATGAATAATCATCAATAAAACTGATGAAATATTCATACCTTCCTCATACTTTGACATTCATTGGACCATAGAGATCTGTATGCACGAGTTCTAAGGTTTCTTTAGCTCAATAACATTTTTCGAAAAACGGTCGTTTATTCATTTTACCCTCAAGACAAGACTCACATGGAGGTAAAGAGTTGTCTTCTAACTCATTTAGAAGTCCTCTTTGAACCAATCTCTCAATTGTATTGAAATTAATGTGGCCTAGTCTTAAGTGCCGAAGATAGGTATTGGGAGAAAGCTTTTGTCGTTTATTTTGAGTTTCAGCTATTTTAAACATCTCGGTTTTTAAAATAGCTTTTGTTTCACTCCAATTTAACATATATAAGTTGTTTTCTAGTTTTATGGAACAAATATGAATACCTCTTTTGCAAATGAACACTTCGTTGATTTCAAAAGATAGTTTATACAATTGTTCTAATAAACAAGAGATAGATATTAAATTTCTTTTCATTTTAGGAACAAAAAGTACAATATCTAATATACTGAATATATCTCCAAAAAATAATTTTAAATTTCCTAATGATCTTGTTGAGACAACCTCTCCTATTCCAACCCTAAGTGTTATCTCGCCGTCCGCAAGCATTCTCCAGGAGCTAGTTTTCTGGAAAAAAAGAACAAATATGATTAATGACCCCTGAATCTAGTATCCAAGTTGAGTTATAATACTCTACTAAACATATTTTTACAACGAGTAAATCATATTTATCTTGTTGTGTCTTTTCGACTTTCTTCTCTGCAAGGTATTTTGGGCAATTTCTCTCAGTGCCCATTTTCATTGCAATGGAAACATTTCCTTTTATCTGCTTTTTGAACCTTGTGTTTGTGGTCAGTAGGAATCTTATTTTCCCCTTTACCCTTCTTCTTTATCAAAACACTTTTAGAAGTTGAACGTCCAGACTTATTTTTTAGGACGATCCTCGTAGTAATTTCTTAGAGATAACAACATTTGCTTCTCCTGTTTGTCTCTTGTTCGTTAAGAGGAACTGATAAGTCTTTAGCTCATTAAGAAGAGTAGTCAAGTTATTTTCTATCTTGTTCATCATCACATTTGTGCGGAACTGAAAGAATTTCTTTGGAAGAGACTCCATGATAAAACTGACTTGACTCTTCTCATCAATGACAATGCCATTTTCTTCTGCCACATTGAAATGGACCATGATGTCCAGGACATGTTCTCTAACTGAGGTCCCTTCTTTCATACAGCAGTTGTAAATGTATTTTATGGCGTTATGTCTAAGGGAGAAGAACGGTTGTCCAAACATCCCTTTCAGAGATTCCATAATCTCTTTAGCAGTACCCATGACATCGTGTTTCTTAGCCAAAACATCAGATATGCTGTCTAAAATGTACACTCGGGCTTTGTCATATGCCTTTGTCCATCTGTCATATGCATCCCAAACTGTTCGGTTTGCATTTGAGCTGGGGTTTGGAGGACATTCCTCAGTTAAAACAAACCTTAAATCATCAATTACAAGTATTATGTTTAGGTTTGATTTCCAAGTTGCGTAATTGTTGTCGTTTAATTTCTCAGAAGCGAGTAATTGTACTATTGAGTTTGTCATGCTGTGATATAAAGAAAATTATATTACTTATTTGATTTAATCCTGTTTAATCCAATCAGGTTTAGCAAATGTAATAATGTACCCAAAAATTATTAATTTGCAATGATACTTTAGTGAGTTAGAGCAACTGCTACCGAGGGGCAGTTAATCACTTCTTCACTCAACCAAGACATTCTTAACTTAAACACTAATCCCAGAATAACTCTTGTTCCTAGTAATCGCTATTTTGGTCAAGAATATACTAACTCTTAGTAATTCTTCTAAGTGTGACCCACCAATTTCAGACCTCAGAGATCGGTCCCAACAACGCTATCGAATATAAAAAAACCAAAGTTGGGAATGGACCTAAGAAATCCTATCCATTTCTGGAGTTTGCGTTGTTTCGACTCCCATGTTACGACCCTCTGAATTGGTAGTTGCTCTAGGGCAACATGCAGGCGGAACATGGGAATCTCACAGTGCAACCTAGTGGTGGAGACCATAGGACGTGTTGATATACTTCCTTCTCCCACTTATTATAAATACTTTCTTTATTCACCTTGTTATTGACTTATGCAAATACTTTCTAAATGGAGGACGCTCCTAGGGCGACACGAGGTCGAGCATGAATCTCACGGTGTGAATTTTTCAGAGAGCGTAAAAGGAAAATGATGTATCTCATATACCTTTTTCCTCCCACTAAGTATTTTAGATGGTTGGGTATACTCATTACTTAGGTATATTCCAGCTAATTAAATATAACTTAAGTCTAGGTTTTTTTTCTAAAACTTATATCACTGAAGCATGCTCATAAAACTTGGCTAACTAAGCTCAAGTACTAGTCCGATTTCCAGGTAGTAAGTGTTTCGTAAACCATCAACTTAAGTACCTCCAGTCTTAGACAAGATTGTGCCAGGTGAGCTTTCTTGTAATAGCAATTTTATAAGACATCGACCTATTTTAACTATTAAAATTGATTGTGCTTGGTTCTTAACCTAAGTGAGCATGCACTTATCTTTATTATATACTTTAACGTCTATCTCATTTTATGATGTTGAAAATAACCTATAACATGCATCTAACATGCTTTATATAACAATTATATAATCATCCATTCCATGCAATAATATAACAATTTATATCTATCACTCATAGAACCCTCAACATGCATACTATACATTATAACACTTATAACATACTTGGAATGCATGATGCTTAGCATATGGTGGGATTTTAAATCTATATGACATACTTTATGCATATACATTTTCTATTTCATTAAAACATACATTCATAATGCATAAATAATTAAACACGCTAAAGTGGATTGGTTTTGGCATTTTAAAGCAATTAACTAAATTATTACATTGAACTGCTCCCGAGGATCATGAACCGAGTGAACCAACCCTTAAAAGCGCTGAACAGTACCCGAACGACAGAAAAACACCCGAACCGCCTCTTCCATCTTCTTCTTCGGTTCAGCTTGCTTTCTCTTCCATTTTTTATCAATTACAACCTAAACTGGACTCTAATGACTCCATAAAAATTACATACCTTTCTTCACTCATTAAAGCCCATAAACATTAGGCTTGTTAAATAATTGTATCAAATGGAAGCATAAAAAAAATGCCAAAACCAAAAACATCCACTTTAGCAACCACAAAATTTCATTCATGAAATGGTACCCACCCTGTTGAAATTAATGTAAATAAAGTGCCTAAAACTTGCTCTGATACCAATTGATGGAGTTAATATGACACATGCGGAAGCAATTTGGATCTTAGGCACTCTTAGAACATCAATTATAGTAAATAACTAGCATGTTCATAAGTATTAAAACTCAAGATGTTTGAGTACTAACCTTTTGTAGTTCAAATTCCTTTTTACTCATGAACCGGTTTCGAACCACCACTAGTGTCTTTTCCACTATTCTCCGGCCTTAGAATGGGATTGAGAAATACGGTGAGTGACTAAAATTGGGAGGGATTTAATATATATGAAGAGAGAGTTTGTGAGAGTTTTTATCAAGGTTTTTCCAAGGGAGAAGTTCGATTTACCTTGATCACTCTATTTATAAAGTCATGTTTGCATGTTCATGCAAATTTGAGATCACCAAATTTTGACACTCAAAATTCTACTTAAATGTTTGGGATGATCTAGCAAGCATACAAGTTTGAGTTAACCAAATTTTGACCCTCAAAATTCTTCTAAAATTTGTGGGGTTCATTTGGCAAGCATGCAAGTTTGGTTAAACCAAATTTTGACACCTCAAAATTCTACTAACTCAAATACGTATTTTTTCATGAAATGAAGTCAACATTTTGACTTTCTTCATTTTAATTCAACCATTAATTTCAAATTAAAGTAATATTAAATGATTAATTAAACTATTTAATTAATATTTAATATTAATTCAAATGCCAATCCTAATTAATTCCGACATATATTTGATTAAAATATTTAAATATTCAAATGTCAATCCCAATTAATTCCGACATATATTTGATTAAAATATTTAAAACTTATTTAAATATCTCAGATTCTCTTTTTTTGTTTAATTCGTAAATAAAACAAAAATACGGTTAAATATATCGTATATATGTAGCGCATATTCCCTAATTTGAACTCGAACACTTTGAACTCACTCGTCACACTATTCTATGGTTTAGTCCGATATGAGATAGTAGAGGGACCTAATGGACCTATATTTCATGGGCTCCAACGATCCAAGATTAATCGGTTAAACTCATTAACCTTGTTAACCAACATTTGTTAACTATTAGGACACTCCACTATAGCCTAGTAGTTGCACTCCCCTCACTATGGATATATTTCTGTCCATTTGATATAACCATAATTAGTAAGTTGATCCTTCACAGGTTGTTCATAACTAGAGATGGGTCAATTTATCGTTTTACCCTGAAGTTACTTCTTGTTCCTTATGTCCCACTAAGCCTCTAATGAACAATTGGTTTGTGATCCAACTGATAAACAAAATCCCTCTCAAGCCAATGAGACGGTGGGGCCCCATGTCCAAGACCTGGAGTTAGTACTTAAGGTAACTACCTCTCTTCTATCCCTAAAAGTAGGTAGGAGTGAATTCCATCTTGCACCCCACGTCCCCAGCCATTCACCCAGTCTTGCCCCTGAAATGGGAGGCCTATTGAGTCGGCAAACTCGAGACACTCTCACCCATGCAAATCTAAAGATAATTCTGAATAAACAGGAGTTCATGGCTAGCTCAGGATTAAGATCGAGTTACCTACGTCATTGAATGAAAAGAAAATCAGTCTCAACAGTAAACGACATTATAAAGTGAGTGATTTTCATCATGGTTCGATCTTATGCAATACTCATTGCATAGGACACCCCCACACACATTTCTCCACATGTACAATTTAGTGATCACATTGTTTATGTCATATAGAAAAGCGGGCCACATCCATAGTGTCCCTAGGATAAGGTACTCAGTCTTATCCGTGTACTAAATTATGTCATATAGAAAAGTGGGACCCATCCATAGTGTCCCCAGGATAAGGTACTCAACCTTATCTCTGTACTATAGATCATTTTGACTATATACTTGAACTTGATCCAAGTACTCAGCCTTATCCCTGTACTATTGATCATTTTGACTATATACTTGAACTTGATCCACTCTTCTGTCCCTACATATAATTCAAGTAATCATACTATAGTCAGAATGTTCTTAGATTATTGAATTTAGATTAATAATCATATAATTCACTTTATTCAATAACAATCTTTACTGAATAAACATCAATAATAATTTTATTGAAAATATAATATGTTTTTGTTTACAAACTATGAGTTTTTGGACATAAAACCCAACAAACCCCTCTAGTATTTTCTTCTATATCATATCATTCTACCATAACTTTTCACGTGAATATCGGGTTTGTTCATTATTTCAATTCATCATGTTGCTTGTCAATCCTATCATATCATATATCTCATAAAGTCAAACATATGTCCTATCATAAATATCATACAACATTGTATAAAATCATCCAATCACAGAATAACATCATCATACATCGTTCATCATCATCATACAATATAGTCACACATCATAAATATAAAGAATAAATGACACATGCAGGGGCTACTAGGCACGTGTCGTCGTCATACATTAAACAAGTCATTCAACCTATCCGACAGTAAGACCACTTACTTGGTTGGCCTTAGCGCCGACTTTCTCCATAAATTCAAGTACGTTTGCTTTTCATCCCTCGAAATTTCTTTTGGCATTATTTGTTGTTATTTCCTATTAGAATGTCCATCTTGTTTTGTTAGAAACTACAATTTCTTAACTCTGTTTAACATAAATCGAGAAAGTGAACCTTATACTGAATTTAATTTCCATAAACAAGTTCAATTTCAGCTTTAGGATAGTTGGAACGGTAAAAATTGGGCAAAATATCCTCTAGCGAGCCAAAGAGATGGATTTTCTGGCTGCAGGTGCGACATGTGGCGCCATGAGGTGTGAACGTGTGTTTTCCAGCGACCATGTTGTTTTTTTTTTGGCCTTTACAGAATCTAATATTGTTTAATTCTCGAGAATGGTGTATAACTTTCAAATTTATTTCATTTTTGTGCTTGAAAATTTTCTATAAAATCTAGGCTTTGATATTAAGGCTGTAGTCAATATTTTATTATTCAATAACAACTTTATATTTTATTGAGATGTACTCATTTATATATTAAATGTTTCCATATATTTTAGAACTTAAATGATTAACAGACATTTTGTAACAGTAGTTCTATGCAAGCACACAACTTACGTAGAAAAGAAAAGATTTGATGTGAAGGAAGGCAAAGGTGATGGATTTGTCTAAGGACTCCATGGATGAATGAGTTCGAATACCTTTATTTTGCTATTATATAAAGAAAAACCCTTTTTATCTGCACGCCAAATGCAGTGGGAATAGTTGCATCGTTCTTCAAGCCAAATTCCCTTCTCTGGCCAAAAAACCTCGAACGAAAGCTTCCCATAATTGCTGTTAAAGTTGCACCAAAACAATGTTGTCTGCAAAACATTCTCTTTGAACTCCCAACTGTATTCCTGTTTGAACTGAAGAATATGCTCCCCTATATCAAAAAGTTATGTTAGATGGGCACAAATTCAATTGAAATAATGAAAAAAAATTAGAACTATAACAGCCTATACAATTACACAGTCAAACGTTCAATTAAATAAAAATTCTTAAATACCAATTTGTGCGGAATTCAACTAGTTGAGACACCATATACCCATCCATGAAGAGGTTAAGTATCATTCAACCTCTCCACGCCACATATTTATTAACAAAAAAAGAACTTGTAATTGAATCCTTGAAATTGAGATATACATAAAACAATATGGTCTCATTGAATATTTGTCATAGTGCAACACCCTTATTTACCTAAATCGTCGTTTTTCGATTTGCAATGGGCTAGTAAAGGTACGTCTTGATAATTAAGAATCGTCACTTTCCATTGAGAATGTGGATATTGCATTGCAAAAGAAGTGAAAACGTTAGAAGTTGATGCAAAAGTAAACAATAAAATCATATAGAGATTATTCATAGCCTTCCTTTTTTATCAACTTAGAATTTGTGTGTTTCATTTGGATGGTTTTAAACTATATATATATATTTATATTTATGATGATTGCACTAAAACAAAGATACTTTTTAACAACTTTTAAAGATAGATTTGTAGGTAAAAAAAATTGAAAGGATATTAAGAGTGTTTGTTTGTTAGGTTAAGCTTTATTTAGCAAGGAATTACACATATCCCCAAACTTAGGTTTCTCTCCCAACTGTCAATCATATACTTTTCCTAACTTGGATGTCTCCTTCTCATATTTTAACATGGCATCACATAGCTTAACACGGTATAACATAGTATCACATAGCATCATATATCATTCATATATATGACACGTGTCGGAGCCACAAGACACGCAAAGTCATACATAATAGAATTCATCCAACCAAGTCGATAATACACTTACTTGGTTGGCCTAAACGAGAATCTCATTGCTAAAGCTAGTTCGACTTCGTCCTTCAAAGTTTGTTTCAACCGAGGTGGACTCACCGCATCACATTAAGAAATAATAACGAACTAAACTTGCTAAAGCTAGTTTGATGGATTCGGGTCGCACGCAGGTTCACAGATCTGGTGGCGGGCGCCGCTCTTCAAGAATTACCTGATGCAATATTTTTTGTAATTTTCCTCTGCCATTCCACGCCTGATAAGTGTCCCATTTTTCCAGCAACTAGCGGCCCTCTCCCTTCCTGACATGCGTCCCTCCGCCGTTCATCTTCTTCCTCTCATCTTTGCGATTTTCTAGATTCTGGTCAAATTCTATATCAATCTATTTATTTTGGATTTTTTTATCTTCTAAACTGTAACTTGAATTAAATTGATTCTTTCACAAGAATTCAAGATCACTAGTCCACCTATCCATATATATTTTTATTGTATTTTTTTTATACTCACTGCGCTTAGTGAATGAAGTTAAAAACCAAGAAAAATTTAGTTTCTTACCGAAGTAGGACGATTTCACGATTTTGTTTTCCGACGCGATTTTTGGTCTTGTTTCCTCTAAAAACTTACAAGACTCCTCACCTAAATTGTTGCAACTAGATTATTATGGTTTAAATCAGCTAAAACTTCCATAAATGAAGTTAAAAACGGAGAAAAATTTAGTTTCTTACCGAAGTAGGACGGTTTCATGATTTTGTTTTCCGACGCGATTTTTGGTCGTGTTTCCTCTAAAAACTTACAAGACTCCTCACCTAAAATGTTGCAACTAGATTATTATGGTTTAAATCATCTAAAACTCATGGATCTATGGTAAAATTTTGAAACAAGAGAGGTCATGGACTTACCTCGCGTTCTTGCCCATTTCTTGCCTGGAACGATCGACCAAACACTCAAGACCACTCCTCTTGATTTTTCTCTTTCTCTTTCTCTCTCTATTTTTTTTCTTTCCTTTTCTTTTTCCGTTCTTCAAGGTCTATCCAGACCCCCTCAAGGTGGTATGTGTGGGGGCAAAATTAACCTTTTGCCCCCAGTTGACTTTGACCCAAATTTCGATTACATTACTGTTTTTTTAAAAAATTTTCCTTATTTCCTTGATGCATCCCGAGCATTTCTTTCTTCTGCACCGATACGAAAATCACATTCTAAGTCCTCCAATAAAATCTAGAAACTCACAATGGTTAAGAAGGTGCTAGTCATAGGGATAGAGCGAACGGTACCTGTTGGGCTCGGGGGTGTTACAAATTCTCCCCTCCTTAAGAACTTTCGTCCCCGAAAGTTGGTTGTTCCTGAAAAAGTTCAGGGTAAGACTTCCTAACGTCATCCTCTCACACCCAAGTAGCCTCACTATCATGATGATTATCCCACATGACTTTGACAACGGAATCTCCTAGTTTTGCAATCGCTTGACTTCTCGAGATATAATTTTGATTGGGGCCTTCTCAAAAGATAGATTCTCACGAAGCGGAAGTATTTCGTGCTCAATGATATGTGTGGGGTCTGGTGTGTACTTTCTCAACATAGATACATGAAAAACATTATGCACAGCGGCAAGAGGGGGTGGTCACGCCAACCTGTACGCTACAGCACCAATCCTCTCAAGGATTTCGAACGAACCTATAAACCTAAGGCTAAGCGTTACCCCTTTTCCCGAACCTTAACACCTCTCTCATGGGCGTTACCTACAAGAAAACATGTTCGCCCACTGCAAACTCGAGATCCTTTCTTCGAGTGTCAACGTAACTCTTTTTCCGGCTCTGTGCAGTAAGTATCATGATCTGATTTTCTGGACTGTCGCGTTGGTAACCTGAACTAATTTCGGTCCCATAAGTTATTGGGTTCCATCCTCTTCCTAAAACACTGGTGTCCGACACCTCTTCCCATATAGGACCTCAATGGAGCCATATGAGTTTTTGCTTGATAACTGTTGCTATCAGCAACTTCCATGAGGGATCGGTGGTCATCCCATGAACCCCCGAAATCCATCACACAAGCCTTGTGCATGTCCTCTAATACTTGATTCAACCTTTCCATCTGTCTGATGATGGATGGCTATATTGAGACGAGGTTACCTTCAAAAAAAAAAAAAAGCACGTCGAGTCTTAGCTAAATCAGATATGAGATTCATACTCACTTCCTCTCACTTCCACTGGGTATGTTTATGGGTTGCAGGATCCCTGCAGGGCGTTGTCTTGGGGCTTTCACCCACTGAGACGTTAGACAATGTCACACAAAATCTTTGATGTCTTTTTTTCATTCCTAGCCACCTTTAACTTTTATACAGGTCCTGATGCATTTTTGTACTACTAGGGTGAAATGTGTAGGACGTGTCGTGTGCTTCAGGCATAATCTCCTTAAGGATATCCTTATCCCTAGGTACACACAAGTATCCCTGCCATAAAAGCCTGCATTCAGATGAAATTAAGAACTCCTGAGATATCTTAGCCTATTGGGTGTCAAAAACTTTGTGGAGCTGAGCATCTATAGACTTTGCATCAATGATGCATTTACGAAGTGTTGCCTGTACTATCAACTAAGCGAGATGTGCAGTGATGTTCTTCACTACTAAATCAATCTCAGCTCTTTGGATCTCCTCTGGAAGCTTGCTCTGTTGAGTGACAAATGCAGAGGTGTCGACTGTCTTCCTACTCAAGGTATGAGCTACCACATTAGCCTTGCTAGGATGATATAGGATCTCAACATTGTAGTCTTTCACTAGCTCGAGCCACCTCCTTTGTCTCATATTCAACTCCTTTTGGGTGAAAAAAAAATATTTAAGGTTCTTGTGGTCAGTGTACACTTAGTCTCACCATACCGATAATGCTGCCATGACTTCTGTGCGAACACCATGACCGCTAGCTCCAAGTCATCGGTAGGATAATTCCACTCATATTCCTTTAACTGTCTAGAGAAATGAACGTAATTAATTTCTCATTCTGCATAAGCACTCAACTCAAGCACTTAGCTGAGGCGTCACTATACGCTACAAAGAATGGTGCAGTCACCAACTTCTTTTTAAACTCTGGGAAGCTCTCTTCACAATCTCAAGTCCACACAACGTTTTTCTTTTCCTTTTTTTTTTTTTTTTTGGTCAACTGAGTTATCGCAACCGACATTTTCGAGTAGTCTTGGACAAATCTCATGTAGTAGCCAATCAAGCCCAAAAAGCCTGTTACCTCTAGTTGTCGGCCTTGGCACCCACATGACAGCTTCAACCTTAGTTGGATCCACGATAATTTCCCCTCTTGAGACAACATGTCATAAAAATGCTACTTTTCAAAGCCAAAATTCACACTTAGAAACGTTGACACATTCTCAAAACAGTCAAAACCATTTGCAGGCGATCTTCATGCTCTACTTTGGTCTTAGCAAGGTCCACAGTTATTCCCTGCCTGGATACCACGTGTTCAAGGAAGATCACACTCTAAGTCCTCTAATAAAATATAGAAACTCACAATTGTCAAGAAGGTGCTAGTCCCAAGGATAGAGCAAACTGTACCTGTTGGGCCCGGGGTGTTGCAAATTCTCCTCTACTTAGGAACTTTCGTCCCCGAAAGTTAGTTGTTCCTTAAAAAGTTCAGGGTAAGACTTCCTAACGTCATCCTCCTGCTCCCATGTAGCCTTGTTATCAAGATGATTACCCCACAAGACTTTGACAAGGAGAATCTCCTTGTTTCGCAATAGCTTGACATCTCGACATATAATTTTGATTGGGGCCTCCTCGTAAGATAGATCCTCACGAAGCGGAAGTGCTTGGTGCTCATTAATGTGCGTGGGGTCTGGCGTGTACTTTCTCAACATAGATACATGAAAAACGTTATGCACAGCGACAAGAGTGGGTGGTCACGCCAACCTGTACGCTACAACCCCAATCCTCTCAAGGATTTTGAAGGGACCTATGAACTTAAGGCTAAGCTTACCCCTTTTCCCAAACCTTAACACCTCTTTCATGGTCGTTACCTATAGGAAAACATGTTTGCTCACTACAAACTCGAGATCCTTTCTTCAAGTGTCAGTGTAACTCTTTTGCTGGCTCTGTGCAGTAAGTAACCATGATCCGATTTTCTGGACTGTCGTGTTGGTAACCTGAACTAATTTCGGTCCCATAAGTTGTTAGACTTCATCCTCTTCCTAAAACACTTGTGTCCAACACCTCTTCCCATATAGAACCTCAACGGAGTCATATGAGTTTTTGCTTGATAACTGTTGCAATAAGCAACTTCCATGAGCGATAGGTGGTCATCCCATCAATCAACGAAATCCATTACACACGCCTTAAGCATGTCCTCTAATACTTGATTCAATCTTTCCATCTATCTGATGATGGATAGTTGTATTGAGACGAGGTTGGGTACTCGAGGCTTTCTGCAAAACCTTAAAAAAAAAAAAAAAAAAAATGAAAGGTAAACCTAGCATCCTGAACAAACACAATGGGAGTAGGCTCCCCATACAACCGAACTATTTCTCAAACATACAACTAAGCCAATTGATCCACTCGAAAAGTGCTCTTAACCGGGATGAAGTGAGCTATTTTTTTGTGTCTTTCGACAATGACTCAGATCACATGAAAACCACATTGAGTCTAAGGTAGATCGGATATGAAATTCATATTCACTTCCTTCCACTTCCACTGGGTATGTTTAAGGGTTGCAGCATCCCTGCAGGGCGTTGTCTTGGGACTTTCACCCACTGAGACGTTAGACATTCACTAAGCCAATTGATCCACTCGAAAAGTGCTCTTAATCGGGATGAAGTGAGCTATTTTTTGTGTCTTTCAACAATGACTCAGATCACATCAAAACCACGTCGAGTCTAAGGTAGATCGAATATGAAATTCATATTCACTTCCTCTCATTTCCACTGGGTATGTTTAAGGGTTGCAGCATCCCTACAGGGCGTTGTCTTGGGGCTTGGGGACAATGTCACACAAAGTCTGTGACGTCTTTTTTTCATTCCTAGCCACCATTAACTGTTCTTCAGGTCCTGATACATTTTTATACTACCAGGGTGAAATGTGTAGGACGTGCCATGTGCTTCAGGCATAACCTCCTTAAGGATTTCTTTATTCCTAGGTACGTACAAGTATCACTGCCACAAAAGCCCGCATTCAGATAAAATTAAGAACCCCTGAGCTATCTTAACCTCTTGGGTGTCACAAACTTTGTGGATGGGCATCTATAGCCTTTGTATCAATGATGCATTTATGAAGTGTGAACGGTACTGTCAACTGAGCTAGTTGTGCAGTGATGTTCTTAACTATTAAATCAATATCAGCTCTTAGGATCTCCTCTTGAAGCTTGCCCTGTTGAGTGAACAATGCAGAGGTGTGGGCTGTCTTTCTACTCAAGGTATCAACTACCACATTAGCCTTGCCAGGATGATATAGGATCTCAACATCGTAGTCTTTCACTAGCTCAAGCCACCTCCTTTGTCTCATATTCAACTCCTTATGAGTGAAAAGAAAATATTTAAGGTTCTTGTGGTCAGTGTACACTTAGTCTCACCATACCGATAATGCCGCCATGTCTTCTCTGCGAACACCATGACAACTAGCTCCAAGACATCGGTAGGATAATTCCACTCATATTCCTTTAACTGTCTAGAGAAACGAACGCAATTAATTACTCATTCTACATAAGCACACAACTCAAGCCCTTAGCTGAGGCGTCACTATACACTACGAAGATTGGTGCAGTCACCTTCTTTTTCAACTCTTGGAAGTCCACACAAAATTTTCTTCTTCTTTTTTTTTTTTTTTGTTTTCAAATGAATCTTCGCGACTGACATTTTCAAAAGTCTTGGACAAATCTCATGTAGTAGCCAATCAAGCCAAAAAAACCTCTTACCTCTATCACAGTTGTCGGCCTTGGCCACCACATGACAGCTTCAACCTTAGCTGGATCCACAAAAATTTCCCCTCTTGAGACCGCATGTCATAAAAATGCTACTTCTCATAGCCAAAATTCACACTTAGAAAAGTTGATATACACTAGAGGCATTCTCAAAAAAGTCAAAACCATTTGCAAGCGATCTTCATGCTTTGCTTTGGTCTTAGCAGGGTCCACAGCTATTCCCTGCCTGGATACCACGTGTCCAAGAAAGGCCACCTCTTGCAGTCATAATTCGTACTTAGCGAATCTAGCATATAATAGGTAAGTTCTAAGTAGAATTAAAACTTTCCTCAAGTGTTCCTCGTGCCCCACTTCAGACTTAGAACACTTCAGGATGTTGTTAATGAACATAATCCAGAATTCCTCATTTGTTTATCAACTCCATGAATATTATGAGAGCATTAATTAAACCCAAAGACATGACTATGAACTCATAATGTTCATTGTGGCTTCTAAAGGTTTCTTTACGAGCATTAATTAAACCCAAAGACATGACTATGAACTCATAATGTTCATTGTGGCTTCTAAAGGTTTCTTTACGTATGTATTCTTCTCTAATTCACGTCTGGTGACATCCTTACCTTATCAAGACGATCTTTACTACTCCAAAATAGCCTCGTAGTGTCATCTCATTTGCCCAACTTTCTTCTTAGCGAGACGTCCTATTACGTAACTCGCTTGAGTACTAATACTCATCTAGGCCAAGTACGGATTCTTTTGGAAGTAAAGATCCTTACATAAGTTCTCTACGTTCACCTAGGTTAACCCCCTATTGTATCTTTTATAATTGAGCTAGACACATTTTCTCTCATAGTGATATCTCATCACTGGCTCTTTTTCGAGCACGTGAACCTTTCAAGTTCTTGTACTAGATATTAGGGAACTCTCTGAAAACTCTTGTATGGTAGCTAGCCTCCCTCGAACTTCGAGGGTGCTACGTCTAGTGTCTTCTCTAAGACATATCATGTCTCTGCTAGTCTTACTTGTTTACAAGTCACCACGTCACTATCCTTCAGGTAATTTCCAAAATCACGTTATTTGGAAGTTCCACCTCTACTTGACAATGCTTCACAAGTCTGACATTACACTCATGGGTGAAACTGGAGTTCTACTCTTTGTAATCTAGATAACCTAACACAAATGTTGGCATTACACTCATGGGTGAAACTGGAGTTCTACTCTTTGTAATCTAGATAACCTAACACAAATGTTGGTTCTCACTATCGCCCATCTGGACTTTCTTCCTTCAGATAACGAAGGCCTAGCCATAGCTCTTTATTTTTTTTTTCTTGCTATTCTCAACCCTAGGGTTCACTAGACTATCTCGACAGTTTAACGTCCTACACCTTGTGAGAATGCATGCCCTGACCAAAGGATAGGTTACAACACAGTTTCATGGTCCTGATAACCACGTACTGCTTTAGAACTTGGTCCTCTCCACTAAGGTCCAAAGCGACTTGTCATCCCATTAGGTGATCTTTAGTAGGAATATCCTAAACCCCGTGACTCAAGGTCCAAAGCGACTTGTCATCCCATTAGGTGATCTTTAGTAGGAATATCCTAAACCCCGTGACTCATTAGTTTCATAAAAACGTACATCTCACTTATTGAAGTCCATAAACCTGAATTTATCTTATGAAGACTCCAACAAACCTTGACCATGGCCTCCATAGCTTCACTCTCTCTGTTGGTGAATTTTATTTCTTGACTACCAACTTAACCAAACTCACTCGTGAAAATGGTTTGCTTGAGAGGTGCTTAATTTCTACCGTGGCCGCCCTTACTTCTAAGAATGAATATTGTTTGGGTCTACTATGTGGTTTGCACCAAGACAACTCTATACTGTCTAGGCCTACTACGTGGTCTCCACGGATGCATGGTCATAGGTATATCATCTCGTACTGGACCTTAAAAAGTCTCATATACATTTCTATAGGTTGGACGTTACGTACTCTGCGGAGTCACCTTTTTGTCTTCCTAAGGCCAGTAAACTAAAACATGACCCCTCTTGACCTCCTCACAATAACTCGAATCTAGCATTAACATATAGAGGGAATATTCCCTTTTAACACCCTAAGGCATTAACCCAAAACATAAATCAAGTTCTTAGTGGCGTTACATCATATTATAACCTATTAAACAAGGTTAGACTACATACCTGGTCGCGGCGAGGCATGTCGTCGAGCTGAGTCACAGAGGTGTACGACTCTCTATTCTAGGAAAAAAAAAGTCTATAGAATAAAAACCACGACTGCCTTGATACCAATCGTAACAGCTCAGATCCACCGCTAGCAGATATTGTCCTCTTTGGGATTTCTCTTTCGAGCTTCCCCTCAAGGCATTAAAACGCGTTTGCTATGGGAAGGTTTCCACCCCTTATAAATGGTGGTTTGTTCTCCTCCCTAACAAATGTGGGACATCAAAAAAAAAAAAAAAAAAAAACCAAGATCGTATATAGGATAGGAGAAAATTAATTATTTTTAAGTACGAGTTTGTAGTTGTTGGATGGGTTTACCAACAACCACCTTTGGATGATAAGTAGGCTAGCACTCATTGTGCCAACTTGATAGAGAGAAATCGTTAAGGTTGCACGTTAACTTCATATATCGATTACCGCTGCGTAGGTTAAGCTAGCTATCTAAGATAAACACAACAAGAATAATACCCCTCGAGCCCAGTGTTAAGTTTATGGTCTTTTTCTAGATCAAGGCTAAGATAAGAGCCTACAAATAGGTTGGTTTCATAGTATATTTGTATATTCACCCCTTTTCCTTTTTTACGTTTAGGTCTCACAAGTTGTTGGTTGAGGTGGAGGAGCATCTAAGAGATGTACAGTCATGGAGGGGGTCGTTCTAGAGCATCAGTTCATTTTTGTATTTGAATCTTTCATTTTTTTTTTCTACCGTAAACTATATCCCCAACCAATTTTTCCATGTTTCTTTTTGGATATAACTTTTTATTTAATTTTACTGTTAGCTTGTATTTATTTCAATTAAAGTTTTATCAAAATTTATCTTTTATTTTATTTACTTTTTTTTATTTTCTTTCCTTTTGTCTTCGTCTTTTGTGTTGGGTCCAACATTCGAAGCCTCGAAAATCGGATCATGACATCAAAAAAGACCGTGAAGCTACAATATATCAAGTGAAACTTTTAATAAGATATATGAAAGTTGTAGGATTTTTTTTTTTTTTTTTTTTTGTTAAAATTATAGTACCTATGTGTGTTGAGTAACTATTTTCAATTTTATTATTCTCTTGTTAAGAAACATTAGCCCACTGTCCATAAAAAAAAAAAAAATTATTGTTTTTTTAACTTTAATTTATAAACGATATTAAAATTTTGAAAATAGGCATTTCATCCCGAGGTGAAAATTCTATTGAGCACATGTCCTTTATATTCAAATTAAGAAAATAGTTGAGGTGAGTAATGATGATACTTTTAACTTGTGATTGATACATACGGGTCGTGAAATTTTTTAAAACAAGTTCAAGTAAAAATAGCTTAGATTTAAAATCTTTATAAGAACTCTAAACTTATTGGGCTGGTTTAATCTCCCAAAATATTAGAATTAAAAAAAAATGGGTAGTCTAAAAAATGTTGATAAGTGGGTGTTGGCCTCCACTACAAAAGGGAGATTCCTCACTCCATTTTAGCATCCCACGTGAACGGTCAAGCTAGTCGGATATTACACTTTCTGACGGCTCAAGGCTAGCATTTAGCCTGATTTGGCTTCTGTCTGATACGTTCGAACCATTTTCTCCTAATTTCAATTTTTCAGAAGTATTTAAAGTTAGTGTAACTACCTTTTAGCTAATTTAAATTTTTAGAGTTAAATGTGAAGTATTTATGCATAGTAAAACTTAGTCCGTTTAAATTATTATAAGTAAATTTAAATTATTTTATGTAAAATTAGGCTTAATAGTTGAAGTAAATTTAAATTACTTTAAGAAAATTAGGCTTAAATGGTTTAAATTCTTAGGAGTAAAATTAAATTATTTTAGGCTTAACTAGTTGAATTAGATTAAATTATTTTAGGATTAACTAGTAGAGTCAATTTCAATAGTGCACCTCAAACACTCATTCTCTCCCTCTATTTTAAGAAGAAAATTATGCATAAAATCACTTGAGAACATAAATGTTGAAAACCTCTCAATTAACTCATGCCCTTCATTGATGTTATCTCCCCATGGATAAGTAAGATTATTAAATGTGTGATTCTCCCCACAAAGAGTAAGTAGATGAAACAAATTAAGACTAGAGAGAGCATATCTGTTTTCCTAGATGGTAACCTAGGATTGAACGCAGTTTGAACACAGAAGATTTGTTAGAGATGATTAAAGGGTGAGACCCTAGTGTTGTTGACCGATCTTGTAACGATACAAAAATAAATATATATTTATATTTATATATATATACACATTTGGCTCGGTCGCCAAAAAACCTGCAAAAATTCAAATGAGATTCCAAAATTCTTGGACATGCCTTCTCGATCCTTACGACTCACCAAAAATAAGTCCATACTTCTCCCCATCTCATGCCAGATGCTCTAGACAAATGTAAAGGGAAAACATAGAGAAAATTGAAGAGAGAGAGAGAGAGGAACCCGAAAAAACAACCACGACTAGTCCAACTAGAGAAACCCGACACCCACATGACCCCAACTCCTACGAAATACCCCAAAGCCTACCTACATGGAAAAATAGGACAAACAAGCGATAGAAAGAGTTTAGGGAAGAGAGAGAAACACATCGTAAATTCATCCGCAGGATCCGAGAGTTGGGGAAGTTGAGAAAACAAAACAAATCCACATCCTTATACACTTAGACAGACTAGTGACATCGTGAGGTTAGAAAGTACATTAAATCAAGCCGCAACGATCCAAACACCATAAAAAATGCCATGAGAATCGAGGGGAGAGAAATGGAGGAAAAATCACAAAGAGTATGGTATATGATGACACGTGCTCGTGGTTTTGCACGTGTCATAGATCATATATGTATGACATTATGAAATAGTACGAAAATACTATGCAATGTGATTGTTATGCTGTATTTGATAAATTGATATGCTTTATGATGTGATATGCTATGATCTGATTTGTTGAAAACGTTCTTGAGATATATTATGTGACTGTTATGATATATGATATGATATGTGCACGATATGGATTGTTGTGTCTGTAAGCATAAAAACGATATAATATGAGTTATATGTTTGATGAATGATATGATTAACATGAGAAATGACAACTAGCATGAAATACAACCCCGGCATATGCATGAATAATGATAAATGATATGATAAAAGTTATGAGATATGGTATGAAAAATGTTATGATAGGAAGAAGACGTTAGTGGAGTTGTATTAAGGATAATTAAAATGGAAAGATATTGGGACCTCATGCTTATTGTGTGCTCATGCATCGGAGGTAACCTTATTCCTTTACAGTAGTCCGGATGTGTATGCTAATAGGTAGAGGAATGATCATTATGTTTGACATCGTGTAGTCGAGATGGTCGCCACTCCTAACGAGTGTCTAGCATCAACAACTCCTAAAGAATGCTCGTCTGACTATAAATGAGCCCAGGAGGTGTGCGAACCGACTAGTTGGTCCATACTCACACATGTGAGCCGTGTGTAGAGAAATTAATTACACATCCAAGTTGTTCGTTAGGAAAGCCACTGTAGAAAAATAAACTATTATGATAGGTCCCATGCAAGTAACTACGTGTCTTTGTATTTTAACCCCAATAGGGGGTCGCTTACTGAGTATTTCTTAAAATACTAAAGCCAAGTGCTACTCTATTTTATTTTTCAGGTAAAGCAAAGGCGCTTCTGTAAGATCGCAATCATGAGACCGTGACAGATGCTTGGATAGTTTCATATTTAATTTTTAGTAAACCATAGGTTAGTATAGGTTAATTGCATTTCCATTTAGTAGCATATAGATTAGTTTAGGACATTTCAGGATTGTTTTTCATTTTATTTCTATTTGTATTAGTTTATTCAAAAGTATTTTCTAATCCAAAAAAAAATCTTCCGAACAAGATTTAAGAATTATAATGAAACTTTACCAAGTTAACGTAAGCAGAAATTTGAAAACAGGACTTGCTAGTTCAGATTTTTTCTAATGGCGAACTTTTCTTCATGTGTCTGAAAGGTTGATGGATGTTATCGTTGGCTTCCCAGTGCTTGATGGATGTTTATCGCCCTATTAAGTATACGTGTGACTGTATGCATGAATATCTATATATTAACTTCATGTTATTAAATATGTAATTCTCTCTATAGAGAGTAGGTAGATAAAACAAATCAAGACTAGGGTGAGGATATCAGTTTGGCCAGACGGTAGCCTAGGATGGAATGTCTCTAGTAATCCGAGCGAGTAAAAATTTACAAGACAACTAGAGGTGTGGCCCTAGTTCTCTTGACTGATTAAAAAACACAGGGATTCAAATTTGAGAAACTTGGAGACCTTAATCCATGTCAACATAGTTTTGTTATGAACTCTATTTTTGATATAACTTAAAGATATTGTATATTATGTTTAAAATTATTTATTATTATTTTTTTTAATGTAAAAACGCTGTCGTCTTTTTATACTATCGAGTCAACTCAAGTGGCAATCTATGCGTCGTTCTAGCTTAAAAATGAAGTCATGAAAGTAATGGTATTAGAACCAAAGGTTTCTCTATGATCCATCTCGAGGGACGCCTTACCGAGACCAAGTAAGACTTAGGTCAAGTATTCCCAAGGTTTTAAGTTATTGGGTGCATGATTGTAGGGTTACTATTTATGATAAGATCTCCAATAACCTTAAGACCATAAGTAAGTAGGAATAAAAAAGGTAGAAAGTTCCTTACCATATTTGGAATATTTTATTATTATTTTTCTTAAAAAACTCCATAATTTTTAAAAAATTATTCATCACTTTTTGTCATTTTTTCCTTTTTGAGCCTTTTGAAATTCACTGGGCCCGGAATTAAAAATCTAAGAGAGTTCTTTAGATATCGAAAAAACAACCTTTTCGGTTACTTTTCTCTTTCCATTTGTTTGAAAAAGGCCTTTTAACTCCTTAAGATTACTTGGTAGGGTATAGGTGTGACTTGCTGAATCCCCTTGTTTTTGCCTAATCCTTTAATTTCATTCCTTTTAATCATTTGAGTCTTTCATGGGCGGCTTATTCTTGTTGGAGCTAATTCCCTTCATTTTTGGGTGTTACTCCTACGATCGTCCTGTGTTTTGGAAATCTGAAACAAAACATGGGTCTGGAACAATAGTCACATCCATGACTTCGTGAATTCATGGGAGAGGGAGGAAAGATAGAAGAAGGAAAAAGGGACCAAAAGTCGACGGCGAGGAGCTCTTGAGAAGAGAGATAAAAGTTTCGGTAAATTCACATACAGTCGTGTGGAGAAGAAAATATCCATTGGGTTGGGTCAGATTCTTGTAAACCGTGATTACAACCCCTAACTCAAATTAAGACAAACCCAAGCCTCGACCCACGAATAGTGCGAAGCCCAGCAGCCACAAATAAATCCCTGAAGCCCACCTTTAACGCTCGGCCCACCTGTACCATCGATCGCTTGACCCACTAAACTAGAATTTCTTGACAAGATGATTAATTTATGATGACGGTAGTGACTCTAGATAAGTAGAATTTCTTACAGTATTCTTGTTTGAACGGAAGGATATGCTCCTTATATTAGAAATTTATTTTAGAGGGGCACAAATTAAGTTAAAAAAGACATGGATTACAAGATAAAAAATTTGAACTTGCCATTTTTTTTTTTTTTTTTACAAAAAAAATTAAAAATAATAACGAAGACTATATGGAGTTGTAATAAACCATAAAGCATTAAAGAATTCTTCCCTTATTAAACTTCTAATTAAACATTCAAACTATAATTATTTTTTTATAAATCGCAATAGAAGTTGAATATAGACAATGACTTTTTTTTCCATGGTATATTATATTTTCAGTGGTTGAACTTTTTCTTTTTAAAAAACTATCAATTATGTAAATTTAGAGATATATATAAAAGTACACACATATATATATATATATATAAAAAGACTGTGCCGTTGAAAATTTGAAATCATACATCACCCTTATTTACCTAAATCATTGGCCATTCAACTTGAGTATTTTGATAAATACTTCGTAAGTCACCCTGCTATTGGGGTTAGATGCAAGCACATACAATCATGGGTGGGACCTATCATATCAGTCTGTATTTCTTAGCCAGCTATCCTAAGCTGCTCTATACACTGTCTACACGTACGAGTATGGACCCACCAGTCGGCTCGCACACCTCTTGGGCCCCTTTCTTGTTAGGCGAGCATTATCTGGGAGCTGTTGATGTCGGACACCCGTTAGGAATAGCGACCTTCGTAGCATTATAATAAATATAATGGTCGTTTCCTTGTCTTGTAGTGTACACGTTCGTACTATCGTAAAAGATGAAGGGGTATCCCCCGATGCATGAACACACAATGATACCATGTGATGGTGTTAATATAACACACGCGGAAGCAATTTGGATCTTAGGCACTCTTAGAGCATCAATTATAGTAAATAACTAACATGTTCATAATTATTAAAACTCAAGGTGTTTGAGTACTAACCTTTTGTAGTTCAAATTCTTTTTTACTCACGAACCGGTTTTGAACCACCATTATTGTCTTCTCCACTATTCTCCGGCCTTAGAACGGGATTGTGGAATCCGATGAGTGACTAAACTTAGGAAGGATTTAGCATATATGAAGAGAGAGTTTGTGAGAGTTTTTCTCAAGATTTTTCCAAGGGAGCAGTTCCATGTACCTTGATCACTCTATTTATAGAGTCATATTTGTATTTTCATGCCAATGAAATCACCAAATTTTGACACTCAAAATTTCACTCAAATGTTTGGGATTATGTGGCAAGCATGGATGCTTGAGTTAACCAATTTTTGACACTCAAAATTTCACTCAAATTTGTGGGGTTTATTTGGCAAGCATGCAAGTTTGGTTAAACCAAATTTTGACTCCTCAAAATTCCACTAACATGGATTTTTCCATGAAGTAACCTTTTGACTTTCATCATTTTAATTAAACAATTAATTTGAATAATAAATTTCAAATTAAAGTAATATTAAATCATTAATTAAACTTTTTAATTATTATTTAATATTAATTCAAATGTCAATCCCAATCA
Organism: Cucurbita maxima; assembly: GCF_002738345.1. Lineage (NCBI taxonomy): Eukaryota > Viridiplantae > Streptophyta > Magnoliopsida > Cucurbitales > Cucurbitaceae > Cucurbita > Cucurbita maxima. Next base: position 136,623 of record NW_019272172.1, read on the forward strand.
ATTCCAACACATATTGATTAAAATATTTAAATCTTATTTAAATATCTTCGATTCTCTCTTTGTGTTTAATTCGTAAATAAAACAAAAATGTGGTTAAATATATTGCACTCGTATTCACCATTCATTTATTACCCCATTTATTCTATTTAGTGAGCATGAAATCATTTATTGCGGTCCAACATGAAAAAAAATATGATCTGGCATAAATCGATCTTGATTGTACATTTAATTGAGTTATGTGGTAAAATTTCAGATATTTATGCTGAACGATGAGGGAGTAGCAAATCTAAAAATAAATGGGGATAACATGAAAATTTTAAATCTACATCAACAGTCCAAGTGGGTCATTAATTACCCAATGAAGAACATCCTATGTGGACAACTTATTCCTTTTCCGCCCTAAGGGGAACTCATGCTCAATATAGAAGGAAAAGAACACAAAGAGGAGGGTAGCCACACTTTGGGGACAAAAATTGAATTACACAGCAGCAGCCTCTGCTGCAGTGAACTGCTATGAAACCAGAGAAGAAAAAGAAAACCCTAATCCAGCAACTGTTGACAGCAGAAGGAAAAGGAGACCAATAAGGATTGATTAGGGCAAAGAGGTGGACGTGAGAGCTCAAGAGGAGGGAACTTCCATTGACGAACGGCAACAAACCGGGATAACTCTCTATTTCCTTATTCTTTTTCTTATTTCATCAACTTTACATGATGAAGATGTAAATTCATCTGTTTAATTCAGTTTGTATGGAGAGTTAAACTTTACAGGGGAGGCAAGAGAGTTTTATATAGTTTAAGTAGGTTGACGGTATGATTTTAGTTTATTAAAGAGTTGTTGTTAATGATTTACATTTGTGTTTAATTAGCTACTTTACAACATACATAGTTGTTTTCTTATTAAGGAGAAGTGAGGGAGCAATGAAATCCTCTTTAATGCTCTAGTTCCATAGCAAGGAGATTTGAAGGGTAATAGAAGGGTTAGAAATAATTCTTGTTTTAAGAGTCTTGTTAATAGAAATTAAAACTATTATGGAAATAATCACCATTCATGACCCTCGGACACTTCCTGGGAATCTATTAAAAGGAACTAAAATCTACCTTAAAACTCAACAACTTAATTATTTAATTTCTCTTAGCCGAACCTTCCTCATTATGGTTGATTTTCTCATCATTTTCTATTTTTCGATGGCAGTGGCACTCTGTTTTAGTTTTGTTTATGTAGTTAAAATCACCCACACCCATTTGAATGTTACGTAAAAACTCATTTAATTTCCAGCAAATAAAATTAACCAAAAGAGAGGTTCCCTGTGGAATCGATAATTTACTTATTACTTGCTACTTGTGATGGTGTATACTTTCACTTTATCTTGTAAATTTTACATCATTTTATTATATACATCCATAAGCGATCACTCCATATGTACAATTCAGTGATCACATTGTTTATATCATATACAAAAGTCAGCCGCATCCATAGTGTCCCTAGGATCGAAGGCACCCCTCTCTTTCAAGAGGATTCGCGACATGTCAAGCCCTAGTAAGGTTCTTCTCTTTGCATCGAATAAACCACATGCTCCACCGCTTGTGCGGGCCCCCGTCAATTCCTTTGAGTTTCATTCTTGCTAACGTACTTCCCAGGCGGGATACTTAACGCGGGGCCCCCGTCAATTCCTTTGAGTTTCATTCTTGCTAACGTACTTCCCAGGCGGGATACTTAACGCGTTAGCTACAGCACTGCACGGGTCGATACGCACAGCGCCTAGTATCCATCGTTTACGGCTAAGACTACTGGATCAGGTACTCAGCCTTATCCCTGTACTATAAATCATTTTTACTATATACTTGAACTTNACGTACTTCCCAGGCGGGATACTTAACGCGTTAGCTACAGCACTGCACGGGTCGATACGCACAGCGCCTAGTATCCATCGTTTACGGCTAGGACTACTGGATCAGGTACTCAGCCTTATCCCTGTACTGTAAATCATTTTTACTATATACTTGAACTTGATCCACTCTTATGTCTCTGCATATAGTTCAAGTAATCATACAATAGCCAGAGTATTCTTAGTTTATAGGATTTGGATTAATGATCGTAAAATTCACT
>NW_019272173.1:0-1045 GCF_002738345.1 Cucurbita maxima
AACCGAGTCAAGATCGACGTTTTTCGAAAGTTTTGTGAGGAATGATAAGGCTTGATGATTTAGAATATTATTTCTAAGAAACGGAGTGCATAAAACAGTAAAAGAGTTCTTCAAATCGAACCCTTCTGCTGAAACCAAAATAGGGAAGTTTTTATACGTGCTAAAAAAATCGACTCACAGTCGACGTTTGTCAAAATTTTTGTGAGGAATGATAAGGCTTGATGATTTAGAATATTATTTCTAAGAAACGGAGTGCATAAAACAGTAAAAGTGTTCTTCAAATCGAACCCTTCTGCTGAAACCAAAACAGGGAAGTTTTTATACGTGCTAAAAAAATCGACTCACAGTCGACGTTTGTCAAAATTTTTGCGAGGAATGATAAGGCTTGATGATTTAGAATATTATTTCTAAGAAATGGAGTGCATAAAACAGTAATAGAGTTCTTCAAATCGAACCCTTCTTCAGAAACCCAAACAGGGAAGTTGTTAGTACGTGCTAAAAAAACCATTCACGGCCGACGTTTTTTGAAAGTTTTGTGAGGAATGATAAGGCTCGATGATTTAGAATATTATTTCTAAGAAACGGAGTGCATAAAACAGTAAAAGAGTTCTTCAAATCGAACCTTTCTTCGGAAACCCAAACAGGGAAGTTTTTAGTACATGTTAAAAAAACCAAGTCACGGTCGACGTTTTTCGAAAGTTTTGTGAGGAATTATAGGCTTGATGATTTAGAATATTATTTCTAAGAAACGGAGTGCATAAAACAATAAAAAGAGTTCTTCAAATCGAACCCTTCTTCGGAAACCCAAACAAGGAAGTTTTTAGTACGTGCTAAAAAAGCCTAGTCAAGGTTGACGTTTCTCGAAATTTTTCTGAAGAATGATTAGGCTTGATGATTTAGAATATTATTTCTAAGAACTGGAGTGCATAAAACAGTAATATGATTCCTCAAATCGAACCCTACTTCGGAAACCCAAATCTAGGAAGTTTGAAGTACGTGCTTAAAAAACAGAGTCACGATCGACGTTTTTTGGAAGTTTGTGAGG
>NW_019272173.1:1519-4861 GCF_002738345.1 Cucurbita maxima
TCGATGTTTTTAGAAAGTTTTGTGAGGAATGAGAAGGCTTGATGATTTAGAATATTATTTCTAAGAAACGGAGTGCATAAAACAGTAAAAGAGTTCTTCAAATCGAACCCTTCTTCGGAAACCCAAAAAGGGACGTTTTTAGTACGTGCTAAAAAAATTGAGTCATGGTCGACGTTTTTCGAAAGTATTGTGAGGAATGATAAGGCTTGATGATTTAGAATATAATTTCTAAGAAATGGAGTGCATAAGACAGTAATTTTGTTCTTCAAATCGAACCCTACGTCGGAAACCCAAATCTGGGAAGTTTGAAGTACGTGCAAAAAAAACCGAGTCACGGTCGACGTTTTTTGAAAGTTTTGTGAGGAATGATAAGGCTTGATGATTTAGAATATTATTTCTAAGAAACGGAGTGCATAAAACAGTAAAAGAGTTTTTCAAATCAAACCCTTCTTCGGAAACCAAAACAGGGAAGTTTTTAGTACGTGCTAAGAAAACCGAGTCACGGTCGACGTTTTTCGAAAGTTTTGTGAGGAATGATAAGACTTGATGATTTAAAATATCATTTCTAAAAAACGGAGTGCATGAAAAAGTAAAAGAGTTCTTCAAATCGAACCCTTCTTCGGAAACCCAAACAAGAAAGTTTTTAGTACGTGCTAAAATAGCCTAGTCCAGGTCGACGTGTCTCGAAATTTTTCTGAATCATGATAAGGCTTGATGATTTAGAATATTATTTCTAAGAAACGGAGTGCATAAAACAGTAATGGAGTTCTTCTAATCGAACCCTACTTCCGAAACCCAAATCTTGGAAGTTTGAAGTACGTGCTAAAAAAACAGAGTCAAGATCGACGTTTTTCGAAAGTTTTGTGAGGAATGATAAGGCTTGATGATTTAGAATATTATTTCTAAGAAACCGAGTGCATAAAACATGAAAAGAGTTCTTCAAATCGAACCCTTCTTCGGAAACCCAAACAGGGACGTTTTTAGTACGTGCTAAAAAATACGAGTCATGGTCGACGTTTTTCGAAAGTTTTGTGAGGAATGATAAGGCTTGATGATTTAGAATATAATTTCTAAGAAATGGAGTGCATAAGACAGTAATTTTGTTCTTCAAATCGAACCCTACGTCGGAAACCTAAATCTGGGAAGTTTGAAGTACGTGCAAAAAAAACCGAGTCACGGTCGACGTTTTTTGAAAGTTTTGTGAGGAATGATAAGGCTTGATGATTTAGAATATTATTTCTAAGAAACGGAGTGCATAAAACAGTAAAAGAGTTCTTCAAATCGAACCCTTCTTCTGAAACCAAAACAGGGAAGTTTTTATACGTGCTAAAAAAACCAAGTCACAGTCGACGTTTGTCAAAAATTTTGCGAGGAATGATAAGGCTTGATGATTTAGAATACTATTTCTAAGAAATGGAGTGCATAAAACAGTAATAGAGTTCTTCAAATCGAACCCTTCTTCAGAAACCCAAACAGGGAAGTTGTTAGTACGTGCTAAAAAAACCATTCACGACCGACGTTTTTTGAAAGTTTTGTGAGGAATGATAAGGCTCGATGATTTAGAATATTATTTCTAAGAAACGGAGTGCATAAAACAGTAAAAGAGTTCATCAAATCGAACCTTTCTTCGGAAACCCAAACAGGGAAGTTTTTAGTACATGTTAAAAAAACCGAGTCACGGTCGACGTTTTTCGAAAGTTTTGTGAGGAATTATAGGCTTGATGATTTAGAATATTATTTCTAAGAAACGGAGTGCATAAAAAAGTAATGGAGGTCTTCTAATCGAACCCTACTTTGGAAACCCAAATCTTGGAAGTTGTAAGTACGTGCTAAAAAAACCGAGTCAAGATCGACGTTTTTCGAAAGTTTTGTGAGGAATGATAAGGCTTGATAATTTAGAATATTATTTCTAAGAAACGGAGTGCATAAAACAATAAAAGAGTTCTTCAAATCGAACCCTTCTTCGGAAACCCAAACAAGGAAGTTTTTAGCACGTTCTAAAAAAGCGTAGTCAAGGTCGACGTTTCTCGAAATTTTTCTGAAGAATGTTAAGGCTTGATGATTTGGAATATTATTTCTAAGAAATGGAGTACATAAAAGAGTAATACGATTCTTCAAATCGAACCCTACTTCGGAAACCCAAATTTGGGAAGTTTGAAGTACGTGCTAAAAAAACCGAGTCACGATCGATGTTTTTAGAAAGTTTTGTGAGGAATGAGAAGGCTTGATGATTTAGAATATTATTTCTAAGAAACGGAGTGCATAAAACAGTAAAAGAGTTCTTCAAATCGAACCCTTCTTCTGAAACCAAAACAGGGAAGTTTTTATACGTGCTAAAAAAACCGAGTCACAGTCGACGTTTGTCAAAAATTTTGCGAGGAATGATAAGGCTTGATGATTTAGAATACTATTTCTAAGAAATGGAGTGCATAAAACAGTAATAGAGTTCTTCAAATCGAACCCTTCTTCAGAAACCCAAACAGAGAAGTTGTTAGTACGTGCTAAAAAAACCATTCACGACCGACGTTTTTTGAAAGTTTTGTGAGGAATGATAAGGCTCGATGATTTAGAATATTATTTCTAAGAAACGGAGTGCATAAAACAGTAAAAGAGTTCTTCAAATCGAACCTTTCTTCGGAAACCCAAACAGGGAAGTTTTTAGTACATGTTAAAAAAACCGAGTCACGGTCGACGTTTTTCGAAAGTTTTGTGAGGAATTATAGGCTTGATGATTTAGAATATTATTTCTAAGAAACGGAGTGCATAAAACAATAAAAGAGTTCTTCAAATCGAACCCTTCTTCGGAAACCCAAACAAGGAAGTTTTTAGCACGTGCTAAAAAAGCGTAGTCAAGGTCGACGTTTCTCGAAATTTTTCTGAAGAATGTTAAGGCTTGATGATTTAGAATATTATTTCTAAGAAATGGAGTACATAAAAGAGTAATACGATTCTTCAAATCGAACCCTACTTCGGAAACCCAAATTTGGGAAGTTTGAAGTACGTGCTAAAAAAACCGAGTCACGATCGATGTTTTTAGAAAGTTTTGTGAGGAATGAGAAGGCTTGATGATTTAGAATATTATTTCTAAGAAACGGAGTGCATAAAACAGTAAAAGAGTTCTTCAAATCGAACCCTTCTTCAGAAAACCAAACAGGGACGTTTTTAGTACGTGCTAAAAAAATCGAGTCATGGTCGACGTTTTTCGAAAGTTTTGTGAGGAATGATAAGGCTTGATGATTTAGAATATAATTTCTAAGAAATGGAGTGCATAAGACAGTAATTTTGTTCTTCAAATCGAACCCTACGTCGGAAACCCAAATCTGGGAAGTTTGAAGTACGTGC
>NW_019272173.1:11370-11620 GCF_002738345.1 Cucurbita maxima
GAATGATAAGGCTTGATGATTTAGAATATTATTTCTAAGAAATGGAGTGCATAAAACAGTAATAGAGTTCTTCAAATCGAACCCTTCTTCAGAAACCCAAACAGGGAAGTTGTTAATACGTGCTAAAAAAACCATTCACGGCCGACGTTTTTTGAAAGTTTTGTGAGGAATGATAAGGCTCGATGATTTAGAATATTATTTCTAAGAAACGGAGTGCATAAAACAGTAAAAGAGTTCTTCAAATCGAACC
>NW_019272173.1:12990-56222 GCF_002738345.1 Cucurbita maxima
AGTTCTTCTAATCGAACCCTACTTTGGAAACCCAAATCTTGGAAGTTGTAAGTACGTGCTAAAAAAACCGAGTCAAGATCGACGTTTTTCGAAAGTTTTGTGAGGAATGATAAGGCTTGATGATTTAGAATATTATTTCCAAGAAACGGAGTGCATAAAACAATAAAAGAGTTCTTCAAATCGAACCCTTCTTCGGAAACCCAAACAAGGAAGTTTTTAGCACGTTCTAAAAAAGCGTAGTCAAGGTCGACGTTTCTCGAAATTTTTCTGAAGAATGTTAAGGCTTGATGATTTAGAATATTATTTCTAAGAAATGGAGTACATAAAAGAGTAATACGATTCTTCAAATCGAACCCTACTTCGGAAACCCAAATTTGGGAAGTTTGAAGTACGTGCTAAAAAAACCGAGTCACGATCGATGTTTTTAGAAAGTTTTGTGAGGAATGAGAAGGCTTGATGATTTAGAATATTATTTCTAAGAAACAGAGTGCATAAAAAAGTAAAAGAGTTCTTCAAATCGAACCTTTCTTCGGAAACCCAAACAGGGACGTTTTTAGTACGTGCTAAAAAAATCGAGTCATGGTCGACGTTTTTCGAAAGTTTTGTGAGGAATGATAAGGCTTGATGATTTAGAATATAATTTCTAAGAAATGGAGTGCATAAGACAGTAATTTTGTTCTTCAAATCGAACCCTACGTCGGAAACCCAAATCTGGGAAGTTTGAAGTACGTGCAAAAAAAACCGAGTCACGGTCGACGTTTTTTGAAAGTTTTGTGAGGAATGATAAGGCTTGATGATTTAGAATATTATTTCTAAGAAACGGAGTGCATAAAACAGTAAAAGAGTTTTTCAAATCGAACCCTTCTTCGGAAACCAAAACAGGGAAGTTTTTAGTACGTGCTAAGAAAACCGAGTCACGGTCGACGTTTTTCGAAAGTTTTGTGAGGAATGATAAGACTTGATGATTTAAAATATCATTTCTAAAAAACGGAGTGCATGAAAAAGTAAAAGAGTTCTTCAAATCGAACCCTTCTTCGGAAACCCAAACAAGAAAGTTTTTAGTACGTGCTAAAATAGCCTAGTCAAGGTCGACGTGTCTCGAAATTTTTCTGAATAATGATAAGGCTTGATGATTTAGAATATTATTTCTAAGAAACGGAGTGCATAAAACAGTAATGGAGTTCTTCTAATCGAACCCTACTTCCGAAACCCAAATCTTGGAAGTTTGAAGTACGTGCTAAAAAAACCGAGTCAAGATCGACGTTTTTCGAAAGTTTTGTGAGAAATGATAAGGCTTGATGATTTAGAATATTATTTCTAAGAAACGGAGTGCATAAAACAGTAAAAGAGTTCTTCAAATCGAACCCTTCTTCGGAAACCCAAACACGGAAGTTTTTAGTACATGCTAAAAAAACCGAGTCACGGTCGTCTTTTTTCCAAAGTTTTGTGAGGAATGATAAGGCTTGATGATTTAGAATATTATTTCTAAGAAAAGGTGTGCATAAAATAGTAATAGAGTTCTTCAAATCGAACCCCTCTTCAGAAACCCAAACAGGGAAGTTGTTAGTACGTGCTAAAAAAACCATTCACGGCCGACGTTTTTTGAAAGTTTTGTGAGGAATGATAAGGCTTGATGATTTAGAATATTATTTCTAAGAAACGAAGTGCATAAAACAGTAAAAGAGTTCTTCAAATCGAACCCTTCTTCGGAAACCCAAACAGGGAAGTTTTTAGTACGTGCTAAAAAAATCGAGTCACGGTCGACGTGTTTCGAAAGTTTTGTGAGGAATGATAAGGCTTGATGATTTAGAATATTATTTCTAAGAAAAGGAGTGCATAAGATAGTAATTTGGTTCTTCAAATCGAACCCTACGTCGGAAACCCAAATCTGGGAAGTTTGAAGTACGTGCTAAAAAAACCGAGTCACGGTCGACATTTTTCGAAAGTTTTGTGAGGAATGTTAAGGCTTGATGATTTAGAATATTATTTCTAAGAAATGGAGTACATAAACGAGTAATACGATTCTTCAAATCGAACCTTACTTCGGAAACCCAAATTTGGGAAGGTTGAAGTACGTGCTAAAAAAACCGAGTCACGATCGACGTTTTTAGAAAGTTTTGTGAGGAATGATAAGGCTTGATGATTTAGAATATCATTTCTAAAAAACGGAGTGCATGAAAAAGTAAAAGAGTTCTTCAAATCGAACCCTTCTTCGGAAACCCAAACAAGGAAGTTTTTAGTACGTGCTAAAATAGCCTAGTCAAGGTCGACGTGTCTCGAAATTTTTCTGAATCATGATAAGGCTTGATGATTTAGAATTTTATTTCTACGAAACGGAGTGCATAAAACAGTAATGGAGTTCTTCTAATCGAACCCTACTTCCGAAACCCAAATCTTGGAAGTTTGAAGTACGTGCTAAAAAAACCGAGTCAAGATCGACGTTTTTCGAAAGTTTTGTGAGGAATGATAAGGCTTGATGATTTAGAATATTATTTCTAAGAAAAGGATTGCATAAAACAGTAAAAGAGTTCTTCAAATCGAACCCTTCTTCTGAAACCCAAACAGGGAAGTTTTTAGTACGTGCTAAAAAAATCGAGTCACGGTCGACATTTTTCAAAAGTTTTGTGAGGAATGATAAGGCTTGATGATTTAGAATATTATTTCTAAGAAATGGAGTGCATAAGACAGTAATTTGGTTCTTCAAATCGAACCGTACGTCGGAAACCCAAATCTGGGAAGTTTGAAGTATGTGCTAAAAAAACCGAGTCACGGTCGACGTTTTTTGAAAGTTTTGTGAGGAATGATAAGGCTTGATGATTTAGAATATTATTTCTAAGAAACGGAGTGCATAAAACAGTAAAAGAGTTCTTCAAATCGAACCCTTCTTCGGAAATCGAAACAGGGAAGTTTTTATACGTGCTACAAAAACCGAGTCACAGTCGACGTTTGTCAAAATTTTTGTGAGGAATGATAAGGCTTGATGATTTAGAATATTATTTCTAAGAAATGGAGTGCATAAGACAGTAATTTTGTTCTTCAAATCGAACCCTACGTCGGAAACCCAAATCTGGGAAGTTTGAAGTACGTGCTAAAAAAACCGAGTCACGGTCGACATTTTTTGAAAGTTTTGTGAGGAATGATAAGGCTTGATGGTTTAGAATATTATTTCTAAGAAACGGAGTGTATAAAACAGTAATAGAGTTTTTCAAATCGAACCCTTCTTCGGAAACCAAACAGGGAAGTTTTTAGTACGTGCTAAAAAAACTGAGTCACGGTCGACGTTTTTCGAAAGTTTTGTGAGAAATGATAAGACTTGATGATTTAAAATATAATTTCTAAAAAACGGAGTGCATGAAAAAGTAAAAGAGTTCTTCAAATCGAACCCTTCTTCGGAAACCCAAACAAGGAAGTTTTTAGTACGTGCTAAAATAGCCTAGTCAAGGTCGACGTGTCTCGAAATTTTTCTGAATCATGATAAGGCTTGATGATTTAGAATATTATTTCTACGAAACGGAGTGCATAAAACAGTAATGGAGTTTTTTAATCGAACCCTACTTCCGAAACCCAAATCTTGGAAGTTTGAAGTACGTGCTAAAAAAACCGAGTCAAGATCGACGTTTTTCAAAAGTTTTGTGAGGAATGATAAGGCTTGATGATTTAGAATATTATTTCTAAGAAACGGATTGCATAAAACAGTAAAAGAGTTCTTCAAATCGAACCCTTCTTCTGAAACCAAAACAGGGAAGTTTATATACGTGCTAAAAAAACCGAGTCACAGTCGACGTTTGTCAAAATTTTTGTGAGGAATGATAAGGCTTGATGATTTAGAATATTATTTCTAAGAAATGGAGTGCATAAGACAGTAATTTGGTTCTTCAAATCGAACCCTACGTCGGAAACCCAAATCTGGGAAGTTTGAAGTACGTGCTAAAAAAACCGAGTCACGGTCGACGTTTTTTGAAAGTTTTGTGAGGAATGATAAGGCTTGATGATTTAGAATATTATTTCTAAGAAACGGAGTGCATAAAACAGTAAAAGAGTTCTTCAAATCGAACCCTTCTTCGGAAACCAAAACAGGGAAGTTTTTATACGTGCTAAAAAAACCGAGTCACAGTCGACATTTGTCAAAATTTTTGTGAGGAATGATAAGGCTTGATGATTTAGAATATTATTTCTAAGAAATGGAGTGCATAAGACAGTAATTTGGTTCTTCAAATCGAACCCTACGTCGGAAACCCAAATCTGGGAAGTTTGAAGTACGTGCTAAAAAAACCGAGTCACGATCGACGTTTTTTGAAAGTTTTGTGGGGAATGCTAAGGCTTGATGATTTAGAATATTATTTCTAAGAAACGGAGTGCATAAAACAGTAAAAGAGTTCTTCAAATCGAACCCTTCTTCGGAAACCCAAATAGGGAAGTTTTTAGTACGTGCTAAAAAAATCGTTCTTCAAATCGAACCCTTCTTCGGAAACCCAAATAGGGAAGTTTTTAGTACGTGCTAAAAAAATCGAGTCACGGTCGACATTTTTCGAAAGTTTTGTGAGGAATGATAAGGCTTGATGATTTAGAATATTATTTCTAAGAAATGGAGCGCATAAGACAGTAATTTGATTCTTCAAATCGAACCCTACGTCAGAAACCCAAATCTGGGAAGTTTGAAGTACGTGCTAAAAAAACCGAGTCACGGTCGACGTTTTTTTAAAGTTTTGTGAGGAATGATAAGGCTTGATGATTTAGAATATTATTTCTAAGAAACGGAGTGCATAAAACAGTAAAAGAGTTCTTCAAATCGAACCCTTCTTCGGAAATCGAAACAGGGAAGTTTTTATACGTGCTACAAAAACCGAGTCATAGTCGACGTTTGTCAAAATTTTTGTGAGGAATGATAAGGCTTGATGATTTAGAATATTATTTCTAAGAAATGGAGTGCATAAGACAGTAATTTTGTTCTTCAAATCGAACCCTACATCGGAAACCCAAATCTGGGAAGTTTGAAGTACGTGCTAAAAAAACCGAGTCACGGTCGACATTTTTTGAAAGTTTTGTGAGGAATGATAAGGCTTGATGGTTTAGAATATTATTTCTAAGAAACGGAGTGCATAAAATAGTAATAGAGTTTTTCAAATCGAACCCTTCTTCGGAAACCAAACAGGGAAGTTTTTAGTACGTGCTAAAAAAACTGAGTCACGGTCGACGTTTTTCGAAAGTTTTGTGAGGAATGATAAGACTTGATGATTTAAAATATCATTTCTAAAAAACGGAGTGCATGAAAAAGTAAAAGAGTTCTTCAAATCGAACCCTTCTTCGGAAACCCAAACAAGGAAGTTTTTAGTACGTGCTAAAATAGCCTAGTCAAGGTCGACGTGTCTCGAAATTTTTCTGAATCATCATAAGGCTTGATGATTTAGAATATTATTTCTACGAAACGGAGTGCATAAAACAGTAATGGAGTTCATTTAATCGAACCCTACTTCCGAAACCCAAATCTTGGAAGTTTGAAGTACGTGCTAAAAAAACCGAGTCAAGATCGACGTTTTTCGAAAGTTTTGTGAGGAATGATAAGGCTTGATGATTTAGAATATTATTTCTAAGAAACGGATTGCATAAAACAGTAAAAGAGTTCTTCAAATCGAACCCTTCTTCTGAAACCAAAACATGGAAGTTTTTATACGTGCTAAAAAAACCGAGTCACAGTCGACGTTTGTCAAAATTTTTGTGAGGAATGATAAGGCTTGATGATTTAGAATATTATTTCTAAGAAATGGAGTGCATAAGACAGTAATTTGGTTCTTCAAATCGAACCCTACGTCGGAAACCCAAATCTGGGAAGTTTGAAGTACGTGCTAAAAAAACCGAGTCACGGTCGACGTTTTTTGAAAGTTTTGTGAGGAATGATAAGGCTTGATGATTTAGAATATTATTTCTAAGAAACGGAGTGCATAAAACAGTAAAAAAGTTCTTCAAATCGAACCCTTCTTCGGAAACCCAAACAGGGAAGTTTTTATACGTGCTAAAAAAACCGAGTCACAGTCGACGTTTGTCAAAATTTTTGTGAGGAATGATAAGGCTTGATGATTTAGAATATTATTTCTAAGAAATGGAGTGCATAAGACAGTAATTTGGTTCTTCAAATCGAACCCTACGTCGGAAACCCAAATCTGGGAAGTTTGAAGTACGTGCTAAAAAAACCGCGTCACGATCGACGTTTTTTGAAAGTTTTGTGGGGAATGCTAAGGCTTGATGATTTAGAATATTATTTCTAAGAAACGGAGTGCATAAAACAGTAAAAGAGTTCATCAAATCGAACCCTTCTTCGGAAACCCAAACAGGGAAGTTTTTAGTACGTGCTAAAAAAATCGAGTCACGGTCGACGTTTTTCGAAAGTTTTGTGAGGAATGATAAGACTTGATGATTTAAAATATTATTTCTAAGAAACGGAGTGCATAAAACAATAAAAGAGTTCTTCAAATCGAACCCTTCTTCGGAAACCACAACAGGGAAGTTTTTAGTACGTGCTAAAAAAACTGAGTAACGATCGACGTTTTTCGAAAGTTTTGTAAGGAATAATAAGGCTCGATGATTTAGAATATTATTTCTAAGAAATGGAGTGCATAAAACAGTAAAAGAGTTCCTCAAATCGAACCTTTCTTCGGAAACCCAAAAAGGGATGTTTTTAGTACATGCTAAAAAAGTCGAGTCATGGTCGACGTTTTTCTAAATTTTGCTGAGGAATGATAAGGCTTAATGATTTCGAATATTATTTCTAAGAAATGGATTTCATAAATCAATAATATGGTTCTTCAAATCGAACCCTACTTTGGAAACCCAAATCTGGGTAGTTTGAAGTACGTGCTAAAAAAACCGAGTAACGATCGACGTTTTTTGAAAGTTTTGTGAGGAATGATAAGGTTTGATGATTTAGAATATTATTTCTAAGAAACGGAGTGCATAAAACAGTAATATGGTTCTTCAAATCGAACCCTACTTCGGAAACCCAAATCTAGGAAGTTTGAAGTACGTGCTAAAAAAACCGAGTCACGATCGACGTTTTTTGAAAGTTTTGTGAGGAATGATAAGGCTTGATGATTTAGAATATTATTTCTAAGAAAAAGAGTGCATAAAAAAGTAATGGAGTTCTTCAAATCGAACCATACTTCGGAAACTCAAATCTTCGAAGTTTGAAGTACGTGCTAAAAAAACCGAGTCAAGATCGATTTTTGTCGGAACTTTTCTGAGGAATGATAAGGCTTGATGATTTAGAATATTATTTCTAAGAAATGGAGTGCATAAGACCGTAATTTGGTTCTTCAAATCAAACCCTACGTCAGAAACTCAAATTTGGGAAGTTTGAAGTACGTGCTAAAAAAACCGAGTCACGATCGATGTTTTTAGAAAGTTTTGTGAGGAATGATAAGGCTTCATGATTTAGAATATTATTTCTAAGAAATGGAGTGCATAAAACAGTAAAAGAGTTCTTCAAATCGAACCCTTCTTCGGAAACCCAAACAGGGATGTTTTTAGTAAGTGCTAAAAAAACCGAGTCACGGTAGACGTTTTTCGAAATTTTTTTGAGGAATGATAAGGCTTGATGATTTATAATATTATTTCTAAGAAACGGAGTGCATAAAATAGTAAAAGAGCTCGTCAAATCAAACAATTCTTCGGAAACCCAAAAAGGGAAGTATTAGTACGTGCTGAAAAACCGAGGCACGATCGACGTTTGTCGAAATTTTTGTGAGGAATGATAAGGCTTGATGATTTAGAATATTACTTCTAAGAAATAGAGAGCATAAAACAATAAAAGAGTTCTTCAAATCGAACCTTTCTTCGGAAACCCAAACAGCGAAGTTTTTAGTACGTGTTAAAAAAGCCGAGTTACGGTCGACGTTTTTCGAATCTTTTCTGAGGAATGATAAGGCTTGATGATTTAGAATATTATTTCTAAGAAACGGAGTGCATAAAATAGTAATAGAGTTCTTGAAATCAAACCCTACTTCGGAAACCCAAATCTGGGAAGTTTGAAGTACGTTAAAAAAACCGAGTCACGATAGACGTTTTTCGATAGTTTTGTGATGAATGATAAGGCTTGATGATTTAGAATATTATTTCTAAGAAACGGAGTGCATAAAACAGTAAAAGAGTTCTTCAAATCGAACCCTTCTTCGGAAACAAAAACAGGGAAGTTTTTAGTACTTGCTAAAAAAACCGAGTCATGGTCGACATTTTTCGAAATATTTGTGAGGAATGCTAAGGCTTGATGATTTAGAATATTATTTCTAAGAAACGGAGTGCATAAAACAGTAAAAGAGTTATTCAAATCGAACCCTTCTTCGGTAACCCAAAAAGGGAAGGTTTTAGTACGTGCTAAAAAAGCCGAGTTACGGTCGACGTTTTTCGAAATTTTGCTGAGGAATGATAAGGCTTGATGATTTAGAATATTATTTCTAAGAAATGGATTTCATAAAACAGTAATATGGTTCTTCAAATCGAACCCTACTTTAGAAACCAAAATCTGGGAAGTTTGAAGTACATGCTAAAAAAACCGAGTCACGATCGACGTTTTTTGAAAGTTTTGTGAGGAATGATAAGGCTTGATGATTTAGAATATTACGAGTCACGATCGACGTTTTTTGAAAGTTTTGTGAGGAATGATAAGGCTTGATGATTTAGAATATTAGTTCTAAGAAACGGAGTGCATAAAACAACAAAAGAATTCTTCAAATCGAGCCCTTCTTCGGAAACCCAAACAGGGTTGTTTTTAGTACGTGCTAAAAAAGCCTAGTCAAGGTCGACGTTTCTCGAAATTTTTCTAAAGAATGATAGGGCTTGATGATTTAGGATATTATTTCTAACAAACGGAGTGTATAAAACAGTAATATGGTTATTAAAATCGAATCCTACTTCGGAAACCCAAATCTGGGAAGTTTAAAGTACGTGCTAAAAAAACCGAGTCACGATCGACGTTTTTTGAAAGTTTTGTGAGGAATGATAAGGCTTGATGATTTAGAATATTATTTCTAAGAAACAGAGTGCATAAAACAGTAAACGAGTTCTTCAAATCGAACCCTTCTTCGGAAACCAAACAGGGAAGTTGTTAGTACGTGCTAAAAAAACCATTCACGGTCAATGTTTGTCGAAAGTTTTGTGAGGAATGATAAGGTTTGATGATTTAGAATATTATTTCTAAGAAACGGAGTGCATAAAACAGTAAAAGAGTTCTTCAAATCGAACTCTTCTTCAGAAACCCAAACAGGGAAGTTTTTAGTACGTGCTAAAAAAACCGAGTCACGGTCGACGTTTTTCGAAATTTTTGTGAGGAATGATAAGGCTTGATGATTTAGAATATTATTTCTAAGAAACGGAGTGCATAAAACAGTAAAAGAGTTCTTCAAATCGATCCCTTCTTCGGAAACCCAAACAAGGAAGTTTTTAGTACGTGCTAAAAAAATCGAGTCACGGTCGACGTTTTTCGAAAGTTTTGTGAGGAATGATAAGGCTTGATGATTTAGAATATTATTTCTAAGAAACGGAGTGCATAAAAACAGTAAAAGAGTTCTTCAAATCGAACCCTTCTTCGGAAACCCAAATAGGGAAGTTTTTAGTACGTGCTAAAAAAACTGAGTCACGGTCGACGTTTTTCGAAAGTTGTGTGAGGAATGATAAGGCTTGATGATTTAGAATATTGTTTCGAAGAAACAGAGTGCATAAAACAGTAATAGAGTTCTTCAAATCAAACCCTACTTCGGAAACCCAAATCTGGGAAGTTTGAAGTACGTGCTAAAAAAACCGAGTAACGATCGACGTTTTTCCAAAGTTTTGTGAGGAATGATAAGGCTAGATGATTTAGAATATTATTTCTAAGAAACGAAGTGCATAAAACAGTAAAAGAGCTCTTCAAATCGAACCCTTCTTCGGAAACCAAATTGGGAAGTTGTTAGTACGTGCTAAAAAAACCATTCACGGTCGACGTTTTTCGAAAGTTTTGTGAGGAATGATAAGGCTTGATGATTTAGAATATTATTTCTAAGAAACGGAGTGCATAAAACAGTAAAAGAGTTCTTCAAATCGAACCCTTGTTCGGAAATTATTTCTAAGAAACGGAGTGCATAAAACAGTAAAAGAGTTCTTCAAATCGAACCCTTGTTCGGAAACCCAAACAGGGAAGTTTTTAGTACGTGCTAAAAAAACCGAGTCACGGTCGACGTTTTTCGAAAGTTTTGTGAGGAATGATAAGGCTTGATGATTTAGAATATTATTTCTTAGAAACGGAGTGCATAAAACAGTAATAGAGTTCTTCAAATCAAACCCTGTTTAGGAAACCCAAACAGGGAAGTTTTTAGTACGTGCTAAAAAAATCGAGTCACGGTCGACGTTTTTCGAAATTTTTCATTAATTGGTCCCGGCGATTGCATGATCATTATAAGTTCTCAATTGAATAGATCGAGCAAGTCCAAATTGAAATTTCCGTGTAAGATTCAACACCTATTAGTCCGAAGAAAGCAAAGTCCACAGACCACCTAATGGACACCTCGGAGTCAAATCTATCTCCTTGTGCGACCCCATAGTAAGAACAAAGAGTGTGCTAAACTATTAGCAGGATTCTGTCTTAACAGCGGCGGGTTAAGAAGTTGCATCCTTCCAAATAGGAACTTGCGAATCTGATATGGTTAGGTATACCATTAAGTAAGTTACAAAGGTTGTACCTGTAAACCACCCTCCTACGTACGGCACAATAGGCACAAGGAAAGAGCAAAGCCCGGACCAACCTACAACACCGAACCGGTCCCTCCGTAACCAGTCATCTATAATCTCGAATAAAGAATTTTGAGACTTTGGTCAATTTACCAACGGCTATAGCCATAGTGATCCTCCTATTCAACTAACTTGAACCATTTTGAAGACCTCATAGCATTTTCCGGGCCTTCGAGTCTATCATTGAGGTATGATTTCTACTGTCCCTTCTTTGCTAAGGGGTTTCGAATATCAAAATCATTTATGGTCTATAACCTGATCTAGATCAATATTATTATTCACTAAATACTGTAAATTCAAGTCTCGTTGTTCTCTTTTCTATTCTTCGTCACATTGTTGGACCAACAAAGATCAATATGGAAAATCTTTGGCACATAGATAGAAATGGATCTTATCTTCTATATTTGTTTGGAATCAAAGAAAGAGATTGTGAAAGGGCTCATAGTGACTTGGAATAACCGTTCGTTTCTCTGTGGCGCGAAAGGGAAATTGATAGCCATTTTTGCCTATAGAACGTCTACAAACAAGATGATTGAATCGTAAATATCGTCGGATTCCTGTGTGTGTACCAAATCAATATGAAAATGAAAGAAAAAAGATCTATTGTTCTAATTTCATCCTTATCGGATTGGAACCGCTGACTTATGCCTTACCATGGCGTTCGTTACTCTACCACTTAGTGAAAAAGACCTATTTGTTTGATTCAATTTCTGACTGAATAAGCCACTAGCCACGATGAGTTGCGTCTCTATAATTATTAGAAATGAGAAGAATGTACATAAATGGGTCTTATCCACTCGCTGATTTAGGAACGAAAAAAGAGGATTGATTACTCTACTAAGTCTAGGTAAAATGGTTTGTTTATTGGATTTGATCCTAATTAAATGGAGGAGCCCCACCCTAATTCATTTGATGGAGACATGTACACCCTTGAATATAGATCCATTCACCGAATCATTGATAAAGCAGCAATGAGACTTGGCGAGAAAAAGAATTCTAACAAGAACTTGTGGATCCCTATATCCCTCTCTTCCCTAGATTTCCTACCTTCCCTTTTCCTTGAATGAATTTCTTGGCTTAGTGTGAGATCGAAATATACACCTACCTAACCTAATCTTACCAATGAGATTAAGTATGAGAGAGTTTCATCCCGCTCGTTTATAGCATATGGCAATCCAATAACTTCCCGAAGGGTACTAGCCTTCGTATGATTTAAATCAAAGAATTGATATATAGAATTCTATGGAATAATGCAAGACAGAAAACTCCTTCGAATCGCGCATCATATTCTGGAAAAGAAAGAATACCCTACTCGGTCTAGTTCATTACGCCACCCACCACATTTAATGGAATAGACTACTATACCTTTCCGGGAAGCACATACACAAAGGGAATTAGGTAGGACGATACACAAAAAGTCAGGAGTAACGAACCTACATCCTTTTCCTTGAATGAATTTCCGTGCTATTCTTTGCTTTGAGTTTGTTTACAAACTGAGGGTAGTAAGTAAAGGTAGTCTAATAATGAGACTAAACCAGATAATTGCATTGGACAAGAGGAGAGGGCAGTAGGTTATAGAAAAGAAAGAATGCAAGAAAGACGAAAGAAACTAAAAGTACATAAATTCTTTCTTGCATCTCGGGAATCCCATTTTCTTTGAATTCGGTATGGATAAAAGATCTTCCTATCAAAACGAAAATAAAGAGATTATTGAAGTTGTCTCTATTCTAGCATTTATATTGCTACTGCACTGTTCATTCATTATAGTTTCTACCGCTTACTTAATAATAGACGTAAAGAGAGTCAAAGTGATTAAAAAGAATTAATCTTGACTTTCTTTGTTCTTATCAATGATTGAAGATAAGCAAAATGACAAGGATTCCCATTTCACGTCTTAAATGAAATTGGCGGACTAGAATTATCAGTATTCTACGAGAGAAGTCTTCTATGAGATCCGAGAGTTAGTTAGTAAAGAAATATCTGAATCCTTCTACCATACTCTTATTGTTATTGAAGTGTATCAAATTGTACTCTATAAAACTAGAGGTTGAATATAGATTCATCTACAATATATATCTTTCTATTAGAGATATCATCTCAATTACATATATGTCTAGTTAGTTAATACAATATCCATCGTGGCACAATTTTATATTCTTTGCTTCATACATTCACCTTGGTTCCAATGAATCAGAAATGAAATAATCAAAAGGCCCCCGCGCCGCCCACTAATCCTTCCTTGTTCTAGCATGATAAAGAAGTAATTGATTGAGCAATTGACAGATAATCCAGGGGTTCGGTTCCGTAGGAACTTTTTCTCTTCGGATTTATAAAAGAATTAGTCAATCCCATCTTTCACGTTTGAGCCATCATATGAAATGAGTTCGATAAAAGAAGCAGAAATCCTACTATTTAATAAAAAAAAAATAACTAAAAGACTAAGAATAAGAAATCAAGCAAGTGGGAAGCACTGTAATATGGATGGGGCCGAGGTACTATCTTATTATGAAGTAGTAGATTCTTATGGAAGAGTATCTCATTGGACAACCACTATGTCTATCTTCTTTGCGTGTCGAAAGTATGTATCTACTTTAAAGGGATAATCCTCTTTTTTACTGTCACAAAGATCAAAAGTGTTGCAGAAGGATCTATCAAATAAGCCAAAAACAATCCATAGGAGACAGTTTCATTCTTCAATTAGTAGTACTTCTAGAGAGAGTCCACTTACTTCTTCCCCATACTCTGGGTGAAAGAGAATAAAGACTACCATTAAAGCAGCCCAAGCGAGGCGACTTACCCCATGTGAATTATGTCCCCTATCTCTATGAATAGAAAGAAAAGAATTATTCTATAATTGCTCACTCATTATTATTATGAACTAATAATAGTGGAAAGCGCATAGTCAAAAAGAGATTCGGGCACAACACCATTGATGAAACAATCCACAAATATAGAATTATAACAAGTTCTTATATGCTAGTATAATCAAATTAAGTACAAATCAAAGAAAGAGACGGGGAAACTCTTGGAAGTTTGAAATTAGTACCATGTAGGAATAATCAGACCTAGTCTTTTGTTCTCCTGCATTTCATTACATTACAAAGAGTATAAAAAGAGTCAATCAACCACTAGCTATCGCACACCCACCCATACTATTATTCCTTTCTCATTTGATCTAATCTCCCCCTATTTAGACAATCAGGAGATGGGATGACCTATTACATGCTAGAGCTTATGGAAAAGAAGTTCCTTTAATATTCAAAAGGAAATTAGCCATTCAATATAATAGTGATTGACTGCTCGAGCACTCGGATACTTTCATGCATGAGTCCATATATAAAGTATCTTCTTCCCTATCCGTAACTCAAAATCAAATGAGATTCCCTAATTCAAGACTCAATCAGTAGACACCAGAGTCGAAGGGTTATCATAGCAGCAAGATTTAACGATTAGCATTACTCTACTAAATTCTCTTGAAACCCGAAACCTAGACGAAAGGATGTATAGCATTTTACAAAACCCCAACAATGCTTAGAATCAAGCAAATCTAAAGAGGAAGAGAAAGAAAAGAGGCTTGTCTTCTTTTGGAAAATCAATGAGAAAGTTATATCAGCTCTAAATAAAAGTCTTTACCATTCTTTTGTTTGTTGATGAGACGACACCCAGCAAATTTGAACTGGGTAAATAGGGATTCGCAGGCCCACGCCTTACCTTACTGCTCGGACATGCCGCCAAAATAATACTAAATCTTGGATTGATAGTATCTTACAACACCCAATATCTAAAACTAATAAAAAGCGAAAACCTAAACCGACACCCTCTCCTCCCTTTTCTCGTCGAGCGTCTAAGACCCTGAACCTCTACAACTCGGTTTCATGTCTTCGACCCTGCCCCTCTACAACTCGATTTCATGTCTTCGACCCTGCCCCTCTACAACTCGGTTTCATGTCTTCGACCCTGAACCTGAACATATTATTAGATTTCTTACCTAACCCAGTTATTCTGATTCTTCTTTTCTAACATCTGATTTCAGGAGGTAAACTCGTTCTCTTCTCTTAGCTTTCCTTTGATTCAGCTTGGAAGACTAATTCAATCAAGATTAATTTGACTTAACTCCTTTCTTTCACAGTAAACTAAGACTGAAGATTCATTCTCCGATTTCTTCTTCTTTCACCTTCCCGTTAACCTCTATTCCGGTCAGTTCTTGTTCTAGGTAAACTCATTCAACCTTTCCTTCTTCATTCGTTCTCTTTTTTAGGCTTTAGTCCGTTCTTTCTTTGTTCGTCAATAGTATTGGCTGTTGTTAATCAAATGCGTGGGTGTATATGGGTGAGAATTTGGAGTATGTTCTAGTAATTGAACAAAAAATCCTTTGATCTGAAATTCAATGTATCTTGTTGTTGCTATTGAGAAAGAGAAAGATTTTGATTCCATTACTATTGATCAACTCATGAGCTCTCTACAAGCTCGTGAAGAAAGAATGAATGAAAAGGAGCCACAAACAAGTTCTTCTCTCAAAGCTGTCCTTGAAAGAATTTGTGATCTCAAGATATAGGGTATAGGGTTTGTTGGGATTCGGTAAGAGCTCAAAGAGGTTGTTGCTTAACCTAAGGAGCATATAAAAAAGAGATGAAAACGCCACTGACTGATTCTTTTGCATTTTCTAAAGTGGTCAATACAATACTCCTCTCTGTCCTATAACAGAGTTTCAGGGCAAGAAAGCATACATGCCTGCCTATTCTATTTAGTTAGCCTACTTATTAGGCTACTTACTGCTTGACCTACTTATTGAATGCCAAAAAGCAAGGAAAGACTCTCTTCCCTTCCCCTTGTCCTCGCTTGCCTACGCTTAGGACGCATATATGTGATTCTTCTTTTATCCCCTAGAATCTCCATCCATAGTTAAAGGAAGACTAGCTCGAAAGAGAATTGAAAACTTTCTTTCATTCACTCTTCCTAAGGCTATTGAGAAGGGATTGACTCTATTCACGGACTGCTTTCTTTCCTTTATTGTCCACGCTTTGACTTGCCTTAATGATTGGTCCTCCCGAGTATTGCTTCAATGCCCTTGCTATCTTCAAAGGTAGAAGAAGGTTAAGGAAGAACAATGCTTACCTGATTACCATACACATAGTGAGTGGATTGGTCCTTTGGAGCTACTATTGATTCCTGTGATGATTAGAGTTCCAAAGAAAGGTCAAAGAAGGGAAGGAAGAAAAGACATGCAATGAATTTAATAAAGAAGGCTGGCAAGGTAAAGAAAAGATAGAGCTCCAGACATAGTTTTGAGTCCAGGGCAAGGCGAGCTCTCATTCATATATGCTTCAAAACAGCCGGACCTTGTGATTCATCTCGCGTCCTATCTCCACACCTACTTGTCTCGTTACGAGTGCTAGGACCAATCAAATCCGAATCATTCTACCAAGAAGATCTTAACCAGACATTTAGTAGTCACACTCTTGTTTATTCTGCCGATCGACGAGAGAGGACATTCTGCAACCTGACCTTATGTGCCTTTCTTCTTCTCTATGCGTACGTCTCGAGAATCATTTGATTTTAGGGGAGAGCTTCCATGCCCATCTTATACAAACCTCTTGGAATCTCATCTGTGACTATCTTGCCTACGTCTGAATCACATCTGAGCAACCCAACCAACCTTCTCTCTCTTCCCCAGCTAGCTCTGCTGCTGATAGGGCTAAAGCGTATAGTGTCAGCATTGGTGCGCAATATAGCGTGGTAGTAGCACATTAGATTAGGGGTAGTAGTTAGCGTGCATTAGCATTAGTGCATTAGATTGCTGCATCTTGTCTTGCTAGTGCCTCTCTAACGCGTGTCTTTCCTTTCTTTGTATTTGAGCCCTTCTCCTTCTCGTGAGCTTAGGGGCCTCTTCCTAGCTTGCTTATTATTCTCTTTCTTCGGCAGGATCGAAAGGGGGGATGCTTTTGAAACTAAAGAGCGTTTGGTTCGTTCATCCGCTTTCTTTTCATTTGATGCTAAGGGGAACAGAACTAACCTATCCTAGTCCGTAGAAAATAGAGGTAGAGCAAGGGAAAGGGAGGGAAGCTGCTTTACCTCCTTCAATCAGGGAGAGGATAGAAGTGCTCGACCAGAAGGGAGAGGGAGCTGGCTGATAAAGATGAGTGAGTACGTGCAAAAAGGCGTAGGCGCAAGCCCTTACTATACTAGACTATAGTATAAAGGAGCTTTGAGCGAGGGTGTGAGGCTGAGGGTTGCTTCTTATTTATTGCATTACCTCGTGTCGAGTCAAAAGGTTCTTTGTTCCGTACGTACGTAATAATAAGGCACTTCAGTGAACAAGCTTAACTACTAGATGCTCTTTCGACATCATCCACAGTAAAGAAAGTACTGATGAATGACTTTTTTTCTTTTCCCTAGCCCTAGTACTCTGATTCAACCGCTTATGTTCTTCGCCAATCTTTCAAGGTGATCAGGTTCAGCCTGCTGATTTGATTGATCACAACATATACTCATTATTTTAAAGACAAGATCTTTGACAACTTCTCGAACGTACTTTGACTAGTTAAATTAGGCAAAAATCCGCGAAATGTGTCGTGCCAAAATTGCTCTGTGGTGTAAGGGATTCATTCTTGTAGGCTTGGTATGAAACAGTTCAGTTACCTTTCCCCTTTTAGCAAGGGCGGCGGGTAGGAAACCTTGTTCTGGTATCTCCTTTCGCAAGCTCAGAAAGTGAAGTGGGCTTGGAAGCCTCAGTTGGTACTGTCGATTGATGTACTCCCCGCTTTGCTACCCTTAGTATACTAAGTAAGGTAAAGGGGCTTTAGCCTAGAATAGAAGAAAGTCACAGTGCAGAAGTAGAGAATGAATATGACAAAGCAAAGAAAGGTCTCAACAAGCGTCAAGTACTTCCCGATCAGTCTCACTAGCCCAGCAAGAAGATTGCTCTTTCTTTAGTCTTTAGTTAGGACTACTGCCATTGAAGATGGGTTAATCCAAGCATAATAATGGTCGACCACGTTCAACGGGAAAAAGTAATACTAAGAGCTCCTTTTCTTAGAAGATGATAATAAGTGAGACTTTGAATGAAGGTTCAATTCAATTAGTTGATGAAAGGTCAAAGGCAGTCTCTTTAGATTCAATTCTAACTCTTTTTTGAGGTCAGGCATTAAGGAACCTATTGAGGCAGGAGGTTAATTACCAAGACACCATAGTTGTCCCACTAGCAGAAGCAAATAAATTGAGAACTAGAGCGAAAGAAGAAGGAGCTTTTGGACAAATAAATCAATCCGCTGCAGGACAAAATGAAGGCGGAAACGTCAAAGGAATTTAGTGAGAAAAAGAGAAAGACGAAAGAAGAATCAGAGTGAAGACGAAACGATTCCCTATTTATTCATTCACCTATTCATTGTCGGAAGGAAAGACCAAACAAGCAAGAATTAGACAGATTGAACTCAAACACAAGGTAATGCAGAAGGAAAGACGAAAGAAAGTAAGAAGACAAGAAAGGATTTGCTTGCTCCTTTCAAAAAGCATTGCAACCTCCTGGCTCTATACTATATACTTCTGTCTATAATTTCACTCAAAGACTCGTAGGTTGGTCAAGCCGCTAATTCATTGCTTGTCCTGTAAACGAAATCACTACTTAACGAACCCTCTTTAACTGGGTAAAGCGTATTCTTTCTCCTTATTCATCAAGTCAAGCCTAAAGTCAAGATTAATTCGACAGATGGAACTCGGTACGGCTCCTGACTGAACCTTCAAACATTCTTTTACGAGGTAACTAGGCTGGGCTGGCTGATCCGCTCCTTCACTCGCATATGAAATTCATTCGTTCTCTTTTCTTTAACTATAACAGTAAACACTCAACTTAAGAAGATTCATTCGGCTTTTCCTAGTGTCTTCTTTCACGTAACTCTTTTCTTTGATTCTTTCTCTTTTTCTCCTTATTCTTTTTTCTCGGTCAAAATGGGTATTTGTTTGGTTCTCCTTCACCTACTTATTCTGGAACTGCTCTTTTCCCCTCTCTTTGTCCCATTGATTGATTGAGGGACAGAGACAAAGGTTAGTTGGCTGGCACCTCGCCGTTAGCGTTCCGATCCACTTACTAGCAAAGCCGGCAGTCTTGACAAAATGCCTTAAAATGTCTATCTTCGATAGTTGAACCAACTCTCACTTTAACTGAATAGTCAGAGGCTCACCCAGTTCGAGATTGAATCATTTCCTATGATTGAAAAGAAGAAAGCAGACCAAAGCCCTCGCATAGTGAAAGCAGCTCAAATCCTTTTGGTCTAATTGGTCTAAAAGTACCCAGTCAGTTGATAGGATTCCATTACCAATCAGGGGTGCAGGCGCAAGTAGGAAGAACTGGATCCATTTGAATAGCCGCCGGACGTGCTTGCTGTTATGTAATCTGAAGGTCATCCGGGACCACCTTCTTTAGAATAGCTGGAATCTTTATCTCAGCTAGCCAATCAATATTTAGGAAAATCAGGCTTTTAGTCAAGGGGAGAAGACGCGAGACAAAGGAGAGGAAAGAAAAGATAGATTCTCAACCGTAACTAAAGGACAGTCCCGATAGCCAAGAGTCATACGTAATGATTGCCCCTAGCCTAGCTTGGTGTGGTTTTGATTTTCTTCAATTACATGCTCTCCTCTCCTGGCTGGAAGAAACTCCTCTAGTGCCTTCGCTTCACTCTCATCCATTGACGTAAAAAAACAAGAGTCAAAGACCTACCCCACCCTTCCCTTTACGTACCTTGAATTAGGCCCTTGCTTGGGCGGTTTAGCAGCAACAAAACCCTAAACCTCCCATTACCAATCGGAAAACTCTTTATTGCCCTAGACCAAAAGACCTTGGGGCTATTCAAAATCTGAGCTGAGGAATAACCAACCCTTAGGAAAAGAGTGAAATTGTTATAACTCTGCTCGCCCCCTGCTGGTAGAAAGAAAGAAAGACTTTCTAACTTAGCTTAGTTCTCCTACCCCCTCTGAGGAGTCAATTCCTTCTGCAACTCGATTTCTACTTCTACCTTTATATTTCTACTTCCACCTTGTATCTTTTTCCAACCAGCCTTTATCTAATAAAGCAGCCTCTATATCTTTTTTTCTTTCTTCTTCTGCAGCACCCTGTTCGAATCATCAATTCTATCAGTTCCTGGTTCGTTGGTACTACCTCCATTCAATCTTCGGTCACAACATAGGTCGCGGATTCCCTTTTCTTTATGATCCAGAATCCATATACCCTTTTCTCAACAATGAATTCACAAATAGAGTAGAGGAATGCTTGTAGAATGAAGCTTAGCGAGATAGATTTTGCTGCATATGACACACCCCCAGTCAGTCTAGGCTTAAGAACAGTGATGATAGTTCAGTCAGTTGTAGAAGAAAATGTACCAATGAACTTTTATTCGTACTTTATGTCACTAACCCGTGGCGGACATAGCTAATAGGTGACGGTAAAGAAAGGTATCTCCACATTCGACCTATAGCGAGAGTAAAGAAAAGAGAACGAGTGAAAGAGTGAAAGAATAACTCAACAAGAACATCTGGTAATAGAGGGGCAGCCGGAGCTCGCCTGTCAAGCTGCTAATGAATTGACTCCCCATGAACCTGTCGGTCGGTTTCACCCATTGCCTGAACAGTAAAAGATCAATAGTCCTTCCTATTAAATCAATACTCCTGAGCGGGAAGGAAAGAAAGAGAAGCGAATGAACAGTAACCGTAAGGAAGAAATTCAGGGACAGGAAGTCAGTCAAGCCGAAACCAGAAGAAATTCAAGAGTTAGCTGCTTTATTTACAGTCGAGTAAATTCATTAATTAGATTAGCTGCTTGCTTTTCAAGACTCAACCTCTACTCTATTGCCTAAACTACTGAACCTGATTAAAGAGTAAAAATGGAATACTCCTTCCTATTAAATCAATACTCCTTTACCAGATGGAACAGTAAGAAGAATCAACCTTTTCCTTTTGATTCAATTCCCGCTGCCTCTCCTCATCCTGGATTATATTCCTAATTTAACCAGAGTTCAGTCATTTGCATCTTTTGTCAATCCGAGAAAGAAGAATGAGAAAACTAGAGCAGAGACAGAAGTCAGGATTTATTCACCGTCTATCTAACAGAGAGAAAAGAATCGAAATCAGATAGTCGCTATAGGCAAACCCTAACATTCCATGCCGCTCTTGAAGGTTATCTTGAAGCTATAGATGGTCAAAGCATAGTCGGGTCAAGTGTTAAGTTAGCGCTAAGATCCGGACTCATTTCTTTCGCAGTGGAGCATAAAGAGCCAGGAAGTCTGACTAATGCCTTAGATTCAGTTCCTACTCAGTTTGATTCACTTCCTAATCACTACTAATTCCCACCTCTTAACCGAGTGAAATAAGTATGGATATACCGTAAATCAGTCTTGAGATTGAAGTATGGATATTCTAATGCCCACTAAAGACAGAAATGTTGCAAGGCATCAACTCTTCCTAGCCTTCCCCCGCTCACTGAACTACTATAACTATAGAGGAAAGAGCAGCCCTATTCCTAGATCTTCCCTGGGAACATACCATTGAATCTATTTTCAACTCCTTCGGAGCATACTCATGCTAAAGATAAGCTGTAAAATAGAATCTTAACCGATTCTGGGCTTTTCATCCTACACCTGGTGATTCCATTCCTATTTATATGCGGAGATAAAGACTGATATTTAGTTACGGAGAAGCACTACGAAATCAGAATTTGCAGCTAGCAAGGACTTGTAGCAATCCCATTACTTGGAATTATAAGAAAGCAGGAGAAGTTCGAATGCAACCACTCTTGACGCCTTCATGAAATCCCTTATCTTGAAAGCTAGGCAAGTCAGATTATGTTGAGGATGCTTGCAGGTCTATACAATCCCTTCCGGGAAATAGATTGATAATGTGTGATAAGAGCTAATTCCTTTCAGTCTTTCCTATTGAACAGAGAAAGCTAGTACTATTAGAATACTCTCCTAGAATACTAGACCGTCCTTCGATTAAATTACTATTGTTCTTGAAATCCAAGAAGGAAGTCAGTGCTGGCTCTTACAGAATCTTGTCTTGACTTAGTTGCAATCCTTTTAGGAAGGCTGAGCTTCCTCTTTTGAGATGAGCCCTTCCTGATACTTAGAAGCCGGAGAGCTAACATTACTTATCCTTTGATATCTCTTAAGCAGGAGGTGACACTTAGTTAGACTTTTTCGTTGATAAAAGCAGTACTGGATTCATCTTTTACACGACCTAACTTTGAAAAGGTAAGCAAGGAAGTAGGCTCTAACAGCCTCTTACTATTCCCCCTGTTAATCAATTCCCTGGAACATACGAATACTATTAAATAAAATCCTCTGGGCTCTTCCATGGAAAGTCATTGAGGAAGTAGCTCTTTCATTCCCCTTGACAGAAAAGCAAGTAAGGCAGAAGCCTGAGACAATAGCTCGAACGAGAAGAGTTAGAAGCCAGAAAGAGAAGACAGAGAAGGAGGTTACCTGCAAGCTTCCTCGATCTATTGACCTTAATGCAAAAAGAGAGTCAAGTTAGTAAGAAAATGAAAGAAGTCATGATCTTTCGTTTGCTGGGGAAAACATAAAGTCTTCTATCGTTTGTGAGCAATAATGAAAGAAATCCTCAATATCAAGACTAATCGAAGGACATAAAGTCAATCATAATAGAAAGAAATAGAAGGCTCTAAATAAAACTACTTGTTGCTTTCCGATAGACTAGTTCAGTGAGCGGGAACTAAGAGTTCTAGATTTCCTTATAGACCACCTTTC
This sequence comes from Cucurbita maxima, assembly GCF_002738345.1. Taxonomy (NCBI): domain Eukaryota; kingdom Viridiplantae; phylum Streptophyta; class Magnoliopsida; order Cucurbitales; family Cucurbitaceae; genus Cucurbita; species Cucurbita maxima. The sequence goes on from NW_019272173.1 coordinate 35,496, forward strand.
CCACTTCCTCTTTCATATCAAAGCAAGCCCTTCGAAACTAACTCTGGAACGAAGAACTTGGTTGTTACCTACTGACTGACCTTTAATAGTGGAATTTCATCCTTCGATTCTGGGTAAAGAGAATATGACTTCCTTACATGACTATCTAACTACTTACTATCCCACCAGGACTTTCAAAGAAAAGGAGATCGGAATCGAAAAATCCTAATATTCAGTCTTTATCTTTCTTACCCGGGTTGGAATATCATATGCTTGAAGAGCCTTTCTTCAGGACTAGTAAGATCAGGGTTTAGGAATAGATTCACCGGGCACGAATGAAGTCAGATGCCTTTCTTTCCTAGCTGACAAAGGCTGTACTAAATAGAATATATTATCTCCCGCTCTTTGTAAGCAGTTCGGGCCTGTATTAAAACCTAAAGATTAACTCAATCTCCTCTTGCTGTCAGTTTGATATTTCTTCACGAACGAAGTCAGAACTCTAGCTTTTCTTACCTTAGTAGTCAAACTTCCTTGCTTGCTTATCTGATGAAGTAGGGCCAACCTTTGCCTAAGCCTTTATATCTGATTCAATGACACTTTTTTTCGAACTTTGCCTACCTTACTGATTCAGTCAGGGTGAGTAGAGAAGTAGGGACTAATAATTGAGTTAGCTTTATTGCTGCTCTTTCTCCCTATCTGTACTTAAGACTTAAGCCTAATAGACTGAGCTTCCAGGAACACTAAAAGCATCTCGAAATAGATAAACTAGGTTACCATAAGGTACTGACTGACAGAGCTAAATTCCTAGACTGATTACGGGTCGACTCGACTTAAAGAAATGAAATCCTGAGACGAAGGGAACTCCCTTACTTCATTCTATAGGCTTTTCCTCATAAGAATATGATTCAATAGTGAGTTCACGGGGATTAGGGATTTTGGCTTCTCCTTATTTCTGACTTCGTAGTGCTCACCCCTAAATAAAACTCATAATCGAAGGACGGAAGTCTAACTTCTAATATAACCAATACTTGCTAGGGATCTGACATCCTATCCTACTTGATTAGGAATGCGCAATAATAGAAATAGGATGCTCTACCTTCTTTACGACTTGAGTAACTAGAATCCGTAGAAGAGAATCTGCTACTTGATTGACTCTGTAACTTCCCTGGGTTTTGAAAATGATTTACCGGGCTTAGTAATTGGGATTAGGGGTATTTTATTCCATGGTTTTGAGATAAGATTCTTAAAGAGGAATGAAAATCCCATCGGGCTAGTATCGAAAGAGAAAGATAAGTACCTTAAGGCATAGGGCTTTTCAAAGCTAGTAAGTTTTCCTGGGTCTAGGGGATGAGGAAGTTAAGAAAGACTTGAATTAGTTCTAGGACGAGTTCAGGCCTTGCCTTAGCGTAAGCCTTATTAGTAGCTTTCATCCTTGCTGCCAGATCAGAAGCAGGAGGGGAAATATGAGACTTTCGTCTTTCAGACTGAATGATTGTTGTATTTCTGGCTTGAAAAGAGCCTTACCTATCTTATAAGATGAAGTCAGAGCAGACTTATCCTTCTAACTTAAACTTATTAGTGGCATTTTTTTAGTTACCTTCTATCAATTATTTCAGGCCTACAACAAGATCTATTGAAGCAGGGTAAATGGGCTTCTCTTTCTCTGCTCAGTCGTTATAAAAATAGAGATGAATCAAAGGACTCTTCGTTCTTATACTTTCTCAGATTTGATGGCAACAAGAATATCATGCCTTTTTCCTGCAGCTCAGGATGCTTGCAGGTAGAAGCTCTCTTCTGTATCAGCATGTTTTCTTTTAGAAAGAGTTAATACCGATCTTTTTTCTCAAGCCATCTAACTATATAATAATAATATATAAGGCTACTATTCTATCTGCCTGACTTGACTTTAAATAAAGTTGAACTACGATCTTTCAAAGACTTAGTTAGAAGATGCTAGCTCGGTCTTTCTTTCTTACTTAGTAATGCTCTAGTCTTCGCTAGCTCTGACATCCTTCGTAGTGCTCTTGTTCTTGTCTCACCCTTATCCACTCTGCTCTGTCCGATATAGTACTGTAGTGACTTCTGTGGGAAGACAGAAAGAATGTAAGATAGAATACTCTCTTTCAACTCTTCTGTCTAGAGCTGGTATTGAAATATATAAGCTAGGTCATAATGCTCAGCCTAAGACTATTAAATGTCATATATAGGAGTGAAGAGAGCCATACTAATGATGGGGTAAGAAATTCCTTGCTTTCAATACAACCTATTTCCCCTGTAACTTAATAACCCTAGTCTTCTTACTTTTGAACTTCGGAAGAGCTTATAACTCAATACTAAATAAGAAGCTCCCCCCTTCGTAACTAAATAAGACTTGTAGCTTTCCCACTAAGATAGGTTGCTTTCTCCTTCTCAGTACGGGCCTTCTATGTCGAGACTGTAACTCTTCACTCTACTAAGTATGTTCCTAGGGTGGGATAAGACAGGAATCAAAGAAGGAAAGATTCTGATTTCGTTCTATTTTGTTAGAGGCCTTTTTATGTTTTATGGCCTTATCTTCTCATCATGTAAGATGCAATATGATGCCATCAAAGAAAAGTAGGTTTTCCACTCAAAGATCTCGCCGAAGCAGGACAGGCAGTGTGACATACTTGACATCGGTAATCAATTCCGTTATTTCTCATTCACAGGATTACTCACTAAAGTCAAGACTATAGATTAATGCCTGCCTAAGCCTTGATATTTCTTTACTCCCCGATCTCTTAAGACCTTTGAATACCTATACTGCATGCGTTTCCCTCAAACTTTCACTTTAGCCTAGAATTTATACCGCTTCAAGCTAAGCAGAAAGAAAGATTTCCGCCTTTCGTAACTCATGCACACTTCGGGGGGAAAGATAACTACACTAATTCAATCTCTTTATAGCCTTGTCGGTCAATCGAAACTAATAACGAAGTCCTGAAGAAACTAAGACGGAATCTCGGGCTTATCTGAAGAAGACTGGAAAGATCTAGCTCTAAACTATTTGGAAGTACGGGGGAAGTTGGAAATCCTTTATAGGGAAACCCGTAACAACTAATCCTACTATACATACTTGACTAGCTTTAGACTTTAGACTCTTTCTAAGGGCGGGCTTCATAGTTTCCTTAATCTCCGCAACATGCGAAAATGATCCTAATACTTCTAGCCTTCTCGTTCCTAAAGTCTAGTTCATTGCCAAATGGTTTTGGTGAGGAAGGCAACAATCTGACTTCTGGGTGAAGATCAGGGATGTCGGGCTTTAGCCCTCAAATCTCAATCGAAAACAGAAATGGATATTCTCACTTTACTTGCCGGGATTGTATCAATATTCTCCTTGCTTATCTTTCTACGGACTCTAACTTCCCAATTGCTCCCTTTGAAGACGAAGTTGGACTTTACTATAGGGCGAGCGAAGTGGTAAGACCTGCAATCATCCTCCAAGAATGCTACCTCATCAATAACTCCCACTGGGATAATGGCTTTGGGAAGTGAATCTATGGCTTCTATGTCTCAATCTCTGGCAGGGAACAAAAGATATATATATATATATATAGGTTGCTTGCTGCTGCTGACTTCGGAATGCTATGGTCTCCTAACACTGCTCTTATCGTAATGCTCTAGTTCCTTACTTTAGCTTCAAGCTAAGTAGTAAAGACTCAATCTTCATCTAGAAGTCTTGAAACTATCACTCTTCTCTTTCTTATCACGAAGGCTATAATCTTCCTTTCGAACCTAACTAGCTCCCGTGTAAGTCAATCTAGTTAATAAGTGAGCATGAAGCTTTGGCTCTGTCAGTCATATCTTTCTCATCTCCCTTTCGAGACAAAGAATAAAAGAATAAAGGGGGTGGAAGTTGACTATTCCCAACAGGCGAATTTGTGGGGATCTATTATAGCAAAGAGGTTCAGTATGCAAAAAACTTGGGTTACAAGGTTATACCGGAGATTCTGATTTGAAAAGTGTTCTAGTCCTTTTCTCAAAATGTATCTCATCACTGCAAGTAGACAAAAATCTAATCAATCTAAGAAGAAAGATGACGAAGCTATGTCTTATATAGAATTCTTCTTCTTATAAACGCACTATGCTGTATGGGAGATTAGGTATTAATCCAGAAAGTAGAGTAACTGAGATAAGATATACGCACTAGAGAGAGATTTGAAGAATTGATAAAGAGTCAATCTTTCTTCGATATTAAGAATCTGGGCGATCATTACTTTTGACTTATAAGATAAAGACTGCTGATGTTAACGATATTGACTGGAATCCACCTAGAATTAGCTGTTCAAATGTCGGCTGCCATTACAGCTTATTCATATCTACAAGTACATTTTAAGAGAAAACTATTACTGAATACTATTACTATACTGACTCAGCTGTTCTAGTAAGTCCAATACCTGAAGAAGAGCTTTCATCGACTGAATTGGGAAAATGAATAAGTATAAAGTAGAGACTGGTTACTTCTTAGCACCTAAATCCTATCTATTAGTGAGTCAAAATGATGATATACTTTTCTACTTAAACACAGAGGTCCAGCCAAAGACTTAGTAAGCCATGAGTGGTATCAATCAAAATACAATGAACTCAACTAGAGTGAAGTAATTACATATACGCGTAATTTCTTTGTTGATAGAAAAAAAAAGCAAATTAGTTTGAAAAAAGATATGAATATTGGAATCAAAATTGATAGAAAAAGAGATCCAGTCTATGATCAGAATCATCTTTTGGTTAATACTCAACCTAAATAAAGAAATAACAGACTTATGTGGGTCTAATTAACAAACTTAAATAGGATGAACTGAAAGAAAAAGAAGATAGAGACGAAAAGACAATTCCGACTATCAAGTATAAATTATATAAACTAAAACGTAATAGAATAATAAGAATAATAGAAGAAGAACCAATAAAAGGTGACTCATATTAGATTAGATACCTAATACAGAATATTGAGAAAAAATGTATCAAATTGCTTGATTTTGCTTTGTATGTTATATAAATCAAAATAATATGACACAAGCGCTTTATTCTAGTCGGGCGACGGAAGGATTCCTCTATTAGATCTCGCCTGAAGAAGGAGGAGATTTCTTTGCCCTTGACAAATAATCTTTACCTTTGAGAGCGGGCCCCTGAAGAAATGTGCTGCAGATGATTTCGCTGCAGTTATTCCTCCACTTCTTCTTGGCATCAAAGAAAGCGACCCTTTATTCCTTGCATCAACAAGGCAATCCCGCAGAAAGGCTACTGACTTGGCTGATTCAACAAGGAGGCATCCATTCAAATAGCTCCCATTCCTATCTTGACACAAAGAACAAGAAAAAGGAGGGGGCTTTCTTTCTATCCATTACTTTGAATAATCATAACAGCTTATTAAACCAGCAAGATATAAGTCAGAAAGATCACATCTCCTTGAAGTACAACGGAGGAAAACTTCTCGTTGTTGATCCTGCAAGAACCACTACCGACACCGACTCTATCTTAACGTCTATCTTAACGACCGGTAAAAGCCATCTTTCTAGGATATGTCACTGCTCGGGGAGGAATTCATTCTTCTCCAAATCACCTCTTCCTTTATTTCAATTTGAGAAAGAAGTCAATTTATCCAGATTCAAGTTAACCTAATAATTAATAGTGCAGCGAATTCTGTAAGATAGAAGGAATTTGATTGACATCCCAATGAAAAATGATAAAGAATAGGATATATAAAGGATTTAATCCAGTCTCAAGCCAACTTTCTTTACCGGATCTTGAGAGGTCTGCCCGTCCAGTGAGAGAATCCACTTCGAAAATCTTTTCCAATAAAACTTGGTTAGAATTGTATTGTAGGGATTTTCTCAAAAGCGACTTTCTAGCAGCTTTTCATGCTTATGACACTTCCTATGATTGATTCCTTAAGGAAAAAAATAGAACATTTTAGTCACTAGATAAATAAGACTTTTAGATTGATGTTTAGTCATATTCATTCATGTTAAAGTCATGGGTGTTATTAGGTAGTATTCTTTTATGAGTATATGCTACCCTGGTATTCCACTATATTAACTCATAAAAGTGAAGTGTATAGTTAGATTCTTGATTTTGCTAAAAGCAGGGCAACCACATTTCTTTCTTCTTGCTCACTATACCTTGACTATCATGTTTGCAACACTATTTAAGGTATACGTAGAGCTGGAAGAGAGAACCTGCCTTAGATCTACTCTTTTTTTGAGGAACTGAGCAAACGGACCTCTAAACGAAATTTGGTAGAACTACATTCGAGTCTGATACCAATACTATTTCCATCATTACTATAACCAACCTTAAAAGATCGCATTTTTTTATCTTAAGTAGGTTATGTAGGCACTCGTCCCTACTCGGGTAGAGAAATTGGAAATGGCGGGCTCGACCTTTGACCAAAAATCAAATTAATGAATGAACTACACTGACGGTAGCGGTTAGAAGGGATTGCTATACCAGCGCAGCCAGACCAGATTCTATAATGAATTGAATAACGAAAAGCTAACGAACGAAGCCATTTAATGTTGAAATTTCCTTAAGGATCGTAGTGTAATAGCGACTAGCGGACCCACCCACCCTCAAAATCATTATCCCTTGGAATTTCCATCTTCGAGTTCTTCTGGAAGACCTCAAGTCACGGCTTCCCAGTCTTAGTGGAATCGGTGAAGTGTTAAAAGAGCTAGTCAATTAGTTCAGTCTTATTATTCCGTTAGTCACTTAGTGCGTGTTCCCTTTAATCAATGGAAAATACAAGACAATAAAAAAACATAGTTCTATTATGCTTATCTTACACTGACTTTGACTTTCAAGCCAAATCAAATAGAAAAAAAGATTATTCTCAAAATGAGCTTAATTAGCAGACTTCCGAGCGCCAATAGGAGCCTGTAAATTCAAGATCTATTATTCCTAATAATCTGACTCTTAGTTCGTTAGGGGTCAAAATAAGAGAACATCATAGCAAGCCTATGATGAGGACTAAAGTCTTCTCTCCTCATACCCTTCCTTCCTGGAATTGATAGCATCTCCCCTCTGAATGAATTGCTGCTGGATTTGAGACCGGCACGAGTTGTTCATACAAGTTGCTCAGGTAAGCCCTTCACAGGTGATGCATCAACATCTTGTAGTCAATCTCATTCCACAATTCCTTCCTCCATTATTCTTAGGATATCTTTTTTGGGACCAAATAAATCCCTATCTCAGAGATAGATAGAAGTTTTCATAATATCTATGAAATGATAGATTTGTTAAATATTAGATCTACGCCTATGTAGAAGATAATCGTGTGTCAGAAGAATTCTTTGATGCGGCGGAGCAATTGTCTTCAAGTGAAAAGGCATCATTGGTAGGCTGACAAGCAAGAATTCCTGTGTGATTGGGAATAGGTAATCGCAGTGAATCGGGCAATTCGTTACAAGATATCTGTAAAATGACTACCTTTTCTGAAACCATACCGCTCCTCATTTTGATTCTGGTAAAGGGTGGGAATCAGTCCACGAATGAGTACCTTCTTTAAAATCTCTCCGGTTTACACCAAGGCATAGTAGCTTGTTTATGTCTGATTAACCTCAAGGAGCCTTTTAGAGAAAACAGGGTGATCCCGCATCCATATAACTTTGTCTTCTTGCTCACTGCTCAAGGGCCTTATGGCTCTGATACACTCCCCCATTTCTTGCCGATCTTGATTTGCAGCTGCAGGGGGGACCATCTGGAATTATGAATTAGAAAGTTTGTCTGCTACTTTTTCACTTTGACATTTTTGGGAAGACCAGATTCCCCTATGATCTGCTCACCATACATACCTTTCCACTATAGAACCGATAGGCAGCCAAGAGTCATACCAGAGAGATGTATTGGTTCCATTGCCAACATCATGTATAATATCTCTTATAGCCAACTCTCTCAACACCTGTCAAACTTTCCCAGCTACCATTATTTGGTGGGTTTAATACACCAACAAAATGCTCCTATTTTTTAGAAGCATTCTATGTATATCCTAAATAGCTGCACCAATGAAGCACCTTCTTTTCATTTCAAATAAATAGGTAAAGGGCCAAGCTACATTCCCTTTGAACCATATCAGGACCTGACCATAAGAACCTTCTGTCTTCTTCTCAATTGTCTTCAAATCAAAACCTGCACTAGCAGTATGAACACAGTACTCAAGTAAACACTTTCATGCTAAGGAGGGCACCCTGAACCTGTTGTACAACATATTATAGGGCTTTTACAGTCCATCTCTATACTCTAGCTTTGATTCTCTCAATTAGAGTAGAGGCAAACAATCACTAACTGAGAGACTGGCAATCCCAGGTACTTCATTGGCATTTTACCTTCATTGAAGCCAATTAGATTTTCAATATTTCACTTTGCAGCATCAGACAGAAAGATCTCCATAGTAGATTGGACTCTTGGATATGTAGTAAGAATAGAAAGATTTTGGAATTCTTTTAAGCATTGATTGACCACAGCAAATCCTTCTCACGAACTAGAGATTTAGCAATCAACTGAGTGGCTTTCGCTCCTTGGTTTATTGTCTATCGACACCTTTTTATTTTAAATTCATTGATAGAGCTTTTGGAGTGGATGTAAAGCACTAGATTCTTCAACGAGTACCAAGAAGAAATTCATTCACCAGACTAAGAGAAGAAAATAGAACAAAAAGAGTCTTGGCTTAAGCCCAGCCGCCTCCGGGAATTCATTGGGAGGAAGAGCCCCAAGGGCGCCATATTCTAGGAGCCCAAACTATGTGATTGAATAAATACTCCTATGCGGGTCGAGGACTACGGAACCTTTGACTTTATTACCTGACCGGAACGAAAGCTTAATGAGAGAGTGAGAGTTTACAGTTAAAGAAGAAAAGGAAAGACATGAAAGAAAGACAAGATGAAACAAAAGAAGAATGAGACTGAACAGGAAGGGCTGAAGAAGAAGAAAATGAAACATGAATTATCCTGAACCTATTTCTTCTTTCAATTCATGAAATAAGGGAGACGAAAGCAAGATGAATGATCCTGAACAGTGTTTAAAGGGAGAGGAAAGCCGAAAGATGAATGGAATGAGAGTTTACAGTCTTTGAATAAATGAATTAGCTACTGAACCTGAACCGATATGACCTTCTTTCACTCTAAAGCTATTATGTATGATCCGGAGTAGGAGAGTCAATTCATGAGCTACTTCACCTTCACTGGAACCTATTTCTTCATTCTCCGCGGAACCTCTGAACCTCTGCAACTCTGTCTCATTCATTGATGAGCTCCTTCTTTCACCTTTTCCTTCTGGAACTCTGATGAACCGACCAACAAGAAATTCATTCTATCTCTCCCTTATTTTTTTTTTTATTAAAAAGTCTATCCTCTGTCTATTTTTTGGGATAAAAGAGTCGATTTGACTTATAAAAGAGTGAAAAATAGGCTAAATGGGACTGATTTCACCTTTGGACCATTAATTCAGAAATTCTATCCTCTGTCTATTTTTAGGGATAAAAGTCTCTCTTCTGTCTATTTTAAGGATTAAAAAGTCTATCTATACCTGATTTTTTTGATTCAAATTGATGCTTTATCCTATTGAAACATTAAAGACTATCGATGAATTCTGATCCTTCCAGGACCATTAATTCATTTTGTCTATCTTCCGTCTATTTTTTTTATTAAAAAATGTATCTTTACCCTATTTTTCGGGATAAAAGAGTCCATTTTCCCTGATTTTCTTCTGGAACTCGACTGTAAACACTCGAAAAACAAGAAAAATCATATCCTCTGTCTATTTTTTTTATTAAAAAGTCTATCTAAACCTTATTTTTTTGATTAAAATTGACTGAGGTAATTAATTAGGAAGTCAAGACTCAACTCTCGATTCAACCTCAAACACTGTCAAAGATCAAGACTCCTTACTTATTCATTCGACAGAACAGGACTATGACTGATTAACCTTCTTTCACTCTTTTACTCGACTGTAAAGACTCAAAAAACAAGAATGATCCTATCCTCTATCTATTTTTTGGGATATTTTCCTATCCACTATCTATTTTTTGGGTATTTTCGTTCAAAATCGGCTAAATGAGACGGATTGAACTCTTTTTCGTGTAAAGACCATTTCTTTGAAAATTCTATCCTCTGTCTATTTTTTTGGCTATTTTTGGCTCGAGGTAATTAAGAAAGATGAGAATCAGGTCAAGCTCATGAGCGTATTCTTTATGGTCTCATTGCTCCGCTCCTCTCCCTCGCGGTCGAGGTTCTCCGCTCCTTCCCCGATATTACCTGACTGACCAGATTCGATTTCACTCATTTACTCTCCTGCCTGTAAGAAGCCAGAATGAGACTGAACTACTTCACGAACCTGATGGAACAGGGAGGGTAAACTGGATGGACTATTCTTCTTGAACGATATTCCCTTCCCTTCACTTTACAGGAGAGGAGAGTCAAATGAGAGATTCTTTCTCCTTCACCAGATTGAACTATAAACAAGAAAGCAAGACAAGATTCATTCTTCGGGGAACCAATATTACCTTCCCTTCAGAGAGGAAAGAAAAGAAAAAGAGAAAGCCAAAACCTTCTATCTTTTCCTATCCTTTAACTTTGTTTGAAGGGAAAGAAGGGAGACTCAAGCAAGACAACAAGACAAGATGAATTAGACTGATCCTGTAAAGACCATTTATTAGAAAATTGATGCTTTACCCTATTTTTTGGGATAAAATCTCTATTTTTTCTTGTAAGGACCATTAATTATTAAATCGATGCTTTACCCTATTTTTCGGGCCATTTTAGAGGTAATTAGTTTAGAAGATGAAGACAAGATGAATGAGACAGACTTGACAGTGTTTGAATAAATAGGGAGCCGAAAGAAAGATGCATTCTCCTTCTTTCACTCTAACGGACCATTAATTTGAGCTATCCTCGGTCTATTTTTTGGGCTATTTTCGACTGAGGTAATGTTAAAGGAAAGAGAGAGGCTGAGAGTGAACCAGATTTCATTCATTCATTTACTCGACTACCTGTAAGAAAAGAAGAATCAACCATTTCCTATTTCTTCTTGATCCTGACCCTTTGACGATATTACCTTCCCTTCTTGAACTCGGTAAATAGGCTTCTCTCCTAAACCTCGTAAACTATCAGTCTACTTCACTCCTTCCCCTCGTATTCCAGTATCTCGCTTTCTTTTCGTGTTGTTACAATGCTAATGAGGTACTAAGCTTTTCTACGAAATTCGTACATGAAAAAGTACAAGTTGTATCTGAAACTACATAAGAAGATAAAGCCCAAGGGGAAAGGTGAAACTGAAAACCTCCTAAACTTTGGAAGTCTGATTACGCGCTAAAAGCATTTCCAACTGAAATTGCGATAAGATAAGAAAGGAATTCATTGACTTCGAACAACAAAAAAGGGGGGTCAATGAGCACTAACTCTGGCTTTTTTGTTTTGAAAGGAATGCTGCTGTAAAAAACGGAGGCAGAATTACAGTGAAGAAAAAGTCTCATGCAGGATAGCTGCCGCTAACAAAATTCACACAATTTGTTTATAAAACAACACAGTACGACTTTTTTCAGGCTCTCTCCTCTCTTCTATTACTTGTTTGAGTTCCCCTCTCTCCCATCCTCTTTTCAAGTCCCACTCTTTTCCCGGTTAAGAATGGCAGACCCTCCACAATAGAGCCCCCGGGGTCAAAGAAAATTTTCGTAAAGAGAAGCTCCGAAGGCAACCTATGCCCTCATTCCATTCTTTTTTATTGTAGTTTTCTTCTGGGCTTCATCCCGTCCGTTCCATTACATCTAGTGTGTGTCATACTTTGGGGTATAAGCGGTTAAAAAGGCTCTTCAACAACTCTCATGTTTGTATGTAGGTTGTTTAGGGGATCTGGTGTGGGTGGATAGTAGGTTCTATTCTTTCTATTTTCATCGAAACCGAAGCCATGCCACTTTTCAATATGATGAACCCCGACCCTATTCAAACTCAGGAATTTGGGTGACCGGTACCTCTACCTCTTGACCCATATCAACAACAAATGCAGGCGTCCCCTTCTCCTTTAGAGGTTGTTCAATCATACCCACAGGACCTTCTCTGGGATTCACTCGAAAAAGAAGAAAGAAAGAGAAAAGGGAGGAGGAGGAGCGCGATCTCATGACCTCGAGACAGTTTCGCGCCACAGAGCGGAGCCTGGGGGAGTTCGACCACAAGGTCAAAATGAGAAAAGAGAGACCAACTCGTGAGGACTAGAAAGATTCCGGTGCACGAGCCAGAGGACGTGAGTCGCGAAATAGATATACTTTTTTTTGGTGAAACGGGTGGGGATCTGAAATTCCTCGCTTGTAAACAGGCCTCCATTGAAAATGAGAACTCCCAGTTCTGGATGGAATTGGAAAACCAGTTCCAACAACTATTTCCAACCGACAGAGAGTGAATGTAGGTGGAGGCCAGACCGCTTGGTTCGAGGACCCATTTGTCAAAGGAAAGGGGAGGTCCTGATGCCGGGGAGGAGCCGTATGACAGGAGAGTGTATACTCTTGAACTCCGGGAGCGAGACCCTAAAAAAAGTGAAAGAAGCTATTCTATTCTGAGTGGTAAACTCTGAAAAGAAAGATGGAAAGAGGGGAGTTGGCTGATAAAGATGGACAGTGACGATTGCGTAATATCAATTTCTCAGCCTCGTCATCGAAAGCAGCTTCCAATTGCTCGAAAATTCTCAGCTATATGGGGGGCTTGGATGGTGAGCAAAAACAATTGATCAAGAAGTTGGTCAACTTTTGCATGAAAGAAGGTAAAAGAACGAGAGTTCGTACTATTGTTTATCAAACTTTTCATCGCCCAGCTCAAACTGAGCGCGATGTAATCAAACTGATGGTTGACGCCGTAGACAATATAAAGCCCATATGCAAAGTCGAAAAAGTAGGAGTAGCAGGTACTATTTATGATGTCCCTGGGATTGTAGCCAGGGATTGTCAACAAACCTTAGCTATTCGTTGGATCCTTGAAGCTGCTTTCAAACGACGTATAAGCTACAGAATAAGCTTAGAGAAATGTTCATTTACTGAGATACTTGATTCTTACAGAAAGAGGGGAATTGCACGTCAAAAAAGGGAGAATCTTCATAGACTTGCTTCCACCAATCGAAGTTTCGCGCATTTCAGATGGTGGTAAAGTCAAGTGAGACCACATAAAGAGCTCTTCCCCATTCAGTCAGATTATTTAGTAAGATATGGTATGGTTTGACCCTTTTTCTTTTCATCTTCATATAGAAAGCCTTCCTTACTCATACTCCTCCCTTCATTCATTGAGTTGGAGGAATCCATAGGAGGCCCGCCCTCGTTATGCATTGCATGAAAGAACCTTTCTTTGTATGACTTTTCTTTTTTTTTTTTTTTTTTGCCTCAGGTCGAATGAATACGAAAGGGAGATCCATACAAAAATAGGCCATGAATGAAGAAGTAGTGGGCCTTTCACTCTCTTTCTAGTGACTCAGGGAGCTGATCTGAGAAATGCGCTTCAAAGGGAGGGAAGCTAGGTTTCCCATGTTGGTATGGCCGGGCATAAAAGATTGTTAAGTTAGGTATAAAATCAGAGGTAGAGAGAGAGAACATAACGGAACCGATAGCCCCGAATTATGTCGAAAAAGGCAAGAGAAAGAAAAGTCAGGACTCTCTCCGCATACCACTCATTTGGGCAAAAAAAAAGGTTGTGAAGGTTTGCACCTTTCCTCACTTGAGTAGAAAGCTTTGAAGAAAGGAGGATATCCTGAGCCAAGCACAAGCAGTAAGTAGGTCGATCAGAGTAATGAAGTTGGATCAAGAAAGAAGGCCGAAAGAGCCAAGCACAAGCAGTAAGTAGGTCGATCAGAGTAATGAAGTTGGATCAAGAAAGAAGGCCGAAAGCCAGGCAGTCAAGCTCACGTTGTCGACACCTCTTATCTTGAGTGATTTCTCGTATGTGTAAAGACGGGTAGTAGAGCGTCTCATCTCTTTCCTCAAACTGGTGGATCGAACTTCGATCATGTCACGAGAGTGGATTTGGTTTCCTCGGTCATTCTGCGAACCTGACAGCTATCACTTACTAGTCAATGAAAGTGGGGTTAGTTTCAGTCTTCTTCGGAGCTTGAAAGTCAGTGTGATGTACTTGCTTATGAAATTATTGCTTCAAAGAATCATCCTCAAGAATTACAAGATTGGCTTCTTGCTTATCAAGGGCTCCAGCCTTTATCAAACCAAAAGAACAATCTAATGATTGACAGCTTGCATCAGTGTTTAAGCTTGTTCCCTGAAGTTTGATCCCCAAGAAAGAGGGAAATGGCTGTGATTCAATATGAAAAGGCCAGCACTCACTCTTCATCAAATATCGAGATGCATGTAATAATCAAGGTTTTGATTCCAGAGTCAGATTGGGGAGACAACTCCTTCAAGGCTTTGACTTACATTCCGAGGAAGACTTTCCCAGCAACAGAAGAAAAGATTGCGAGGTACTTCTACCGCATCAAAAAGAGACCTTCGAGCTCAGCTTTGTCATCTAGCTCGGACTGTTTAAAAAGAAAAAGAGGTTACAACTAAGAAGAACCGAACCTGAGGGAGAGCCAAATAAAAAAATATTCTAAACAAAATGTGAGCTGCAGTCGAACTCGTTGCAAGAAAAGGTAGTTGAATGTGTTAGACGAAGAGAATATAGCACGTAGAAGCAACTAGAGTCGGCAGTTGGCTTAATGCTTGCCAGAGAGAGTTCTATAGCCCTTAGGATAAAGACATGAGCATAGGATTTTAGAGGAGCCCAAGGAGGTTTCACGATCCGATCTCTCACTTGAAGAAAGATAGCCTAGAGAAAAAGGATGCAATGATGATCAAGTTCTTTTTTCATTGTAACGCTAAGGTGGACAAGACCTTACAACTAGAAAAAGGGGGCAAAAATCACAAGTTCTCTTTATCAAATTGGGATCTCCTTGATGATTCTCCTTTCATCACAAAGGGGCAGAAGATGAGTTGGGAGCTGAATCGAGATTACTCTCACTCGTCCTAACCTCTCATATGTTGTGGGGATTGGTTGTCAATCTATGTTATGCTATCTCTGCAGAAGTGAAATTTGGATGAACTAAAAAAGATCCTCAGGTATAAAGACCCACCCTAAAAGGCATTATTCTTTTATCGGTAAGCAGTAGATCCTTGCTTCGGGCAACTTAGGGCCTATTCACATCCCCTACCTATGAAAATGAAGGAAGGTATTAATGTTGGCTTTCTCTCTAATAGAAAATCAACCATAGGCAAATTTCTTCCCTGGAAAAAAAGAAAGGGGACTGATTCTTACCAACTAGAAGCAAGCATAGTGCATAGGATTCCACATCCGTATCAGAAGTGAAAAAATGATTCATTCGCACACCCCCCTCACCTGAATTCAAAAAAAAAGAAGATGAGGCTTTTGCTATGCCACCAGAATTGTGTGTAAGAAGATGAGGCTTACACTGGGAGTGATGCTCAAGCGCACATGTCTGGATCTTGAATCGGATGATTCATTCTCTTCTGGAAAAGGAACTACAACCTATGCCCACTAAAACCCACCACCCTTATACTGCGCCGTGCATATAGAAAGAAAGAATAGACTCTATTCCCAAAAAAAGGTTATACTCTTTGCAATTCCTTAGCTATTTCTAGTGGTCTTGTTTCCATTCCCAGGGTATTAGCATCAAAAAGAGGGCCTAATGCGCCCGGAACTATGGCAACGAAACGGGTTTGCAGGCCGGCAACCCGACCAGCTAAGAGAAACTTCAAGCTTGAGGAAGAATATGATCTCACTAAAGCAACCAAATGAAAGCAAGGCCTAATTTCTTGCTGCACTTCGCGCGCAGGAACGGATCTTAGCCAATTACCGGCTTAGGCTTTCGCGAGAGCACCAGTAGGCGCGCGTAGGTGGGTTCTCCCCTATTTTTGGGCTGCTAAACTTGGGTGGGTCTAAGCACGGGAAATGAGCCATGCAAGAGACCGTTAAGGGGAGCCTTGTCGAAACATCGGGTTGCCTAAATTGTCGGATGATGCTATGCGGGGTCAATGCTTGCATACGCGCAGAGCAGCTATGCGTCGGATATGTTGGCTTATCGAGTTGGTTGCTTTTTCGGTATGAGGGCGAAGTCAGACTTGGGCATGACAAGAGTGTCATCCAAGTTCGTTGGCATGTAATGCCTTAGCGCAGGAAGAGATGCCTTACGCTCTGTGGAACCATCTTCCTATATTCATGCGGCGGAAGCTAGCGACAAAAGATAAGGCCAGCACAGTAGATGTCTTTACGGGACGGACGTGTTTGAGACTGAGTTAAGGATCCTTGTCTCCTAGGTTGGGGCCAGCGCTATGCGAACAGATGGTGAGCCTGAATTTCCTCTCATAGCAGCCTCTGCTATACCCATATCTGGTCTCCAACTTATAGCTCAGTTGAGTTCAGTAGTTGCTCAGACAAAAGTCAGCCTAGAAGGAATCTCATTTCCAATTTTTTGGTATAGAGTTTCTCTCAAGTATAGAATTCTCTCCACTTGCACGCTTACTAGATAGGCTAGCTTTGGTGCTTTTAGTGCTCTACTTGCAAACAAAAAGGGGAGGGACTTTTTCTTGCCTGCTTCTGGCGGTTTATCTCTTCACGAGTCGTCGACTCTAGTCTAGACTTTCCCACCCAAGGAAGTTCTTGGAAAGCCTTTAGAGCGGGCAGCACAAACCCTTTCTTTTAGTCGGGCAAGGATGAACATTTTATGCTGTAGATGTTTTTGGCTTTTTTTTTTTGTTCTTTGGTCATTTCCGATAACCTGGTCGATCTACTTCACCTTTTCCAGAAGGGAGTTTCGAAGGGCGGTAACCTTAGCCCAGAACTCGATCTACGGCCCCGGTTAGGGGTACTGGAAAGCGCCGTTGTCAACGGTGCAATCTATGGTGCCTCCAAGGCATCCCGCCCCCTTCCAAGTGATTCAAATCAAATAAGGCAAGTCAGAATCACCAACCAAATCGAAAACTCATTCCTAAACTTTGGAGTGGAAGATAGCAGAAGGCGAGTTTTCTGGATGTTGGCAAACGGGCATGAGAAGGAGCATCGTTCCCCGCTGGAGATCCTTTACTAAAACCCTGGAAAGCCACCTCTTCCTCGTTTTGCTTTTCTGTTTAAGGCTCTTTTGGAGTGGAATGAATGAAGCTAATGTGCACAGAGTTTAGATGAAATCCGGGTTGACCTTAGGGCTGCTGTCTCTCATGCCACTGCAGAATTGGGGGTTCGCAACAACTTTGACAAATTTCTGCAAGAGCTGGCAGATCATCCACTCTTCCCTGAAGCAAAGCAGGTTAACATTGAAAAGTTGCGTCGCCTAGGTTTGTAGAAAAAAAAAATGAATTAGTAGATGAGTGTAGCAGCAATAGCTTTGAAGATGGTAGCCAACACTAGGATTTGGGAAGGATATACATAAGAGTTAGTGTGAGGAGAAAGAGTCTTCCCATTTGCTGTTCTAGACCCAGGAAGACTTGCCTTTTCCGCTATCACTTCCGTCAGCTTCGACAGGAGACCTATGAATGCCTTGGCTCTAAGCCGTACATACCACCGTTCAATGCCATATTCCGCCGCGCATAAACTTTTTCTTGTTCAATGGCGTGCTTTTTTTTTAGCCGCATTCATTGCTTTGAGGGATTGGTTGTGAGCAAGGAAGCGTTGAGTTGGGCGCGTAAGGTGTTGGGTGGTGGGTTTTGGATACTGCTTTGATTGCTTTTCACCTGTTTATATAATGAAGATTTCTTTATACCATCAACATTGATAATTGTAGACAGATGAATAGCAATGGTAGTGAAAAGCTTTCCTTTCCTAGGGCCAACCTAGAATAGAAAGAGGGTCTCTTTCTTCCTTCTCCTATTCCTGTCCTTTCTGCTGCAGTTGATGGAGAAGCATTGAGCAAGGCAAGGAGTCAAGACATTGTTAGCTAAAATCTCTACCCTTAGTATCTTCCTCCGCTCTGCATAGCAGTGTATTGAGGGAGCAGCAGTGGAGTTAGTAAAGGTATATGTTGGTCAGTTACAAGGCAATACCACTAGGGAAGCTGATCAAGCATATGTTTTTGACGATCGATAAAGAGGAGGTTGCTAATGATGAAATATACGAAAAAGGGCCTCGAGGTATCCCGGAACCCTTCCTCCCTCATAGGACGAGGGAAACCTGTAGTGCCGATCTACTTGGTATTCTCGACGAAGCTTATATATACCCATATAAAGTGGGGAGACCCCTTAAAGCAACAAGCGAGAATGGCTAGGTTGATAGCAGGGTTAAAGAAAAGGCGAGTATGAAAAGACGTATCGCGTAACCATCCCTGTAAGCAGCTTCATCATTCTTTATTGATCTATGAACCGACTTTATGAAAAAATCAGTCTTTCGGCTTCAAGTGTGACTGTTGGGTCTGGATAAGCAGGACCTCTTGGTTTCGGGGAAACCGGAGATGTTGACTAAGAAAGCTAAGCAGGCAAGTACAGGACGAACAAAATAAATGCACATACAAATTGATTGACATGATCCCTCTCCTTCTCTCTTTGGCTAGTTGGCTAGTTGCGCGATAAGCGGGAAAGCATACCAGGCAGGGAAAGAAAGGCTGCTCGATCTGCTGTAAGGCCAACCCTCAACGGCGAGCTCACCAGGCAATGCTATAAGTCCGATAGAAGTCCAAGATTTCGTCTACTACGGACCAAGAAGCTCTTGGAGGAGCTAACACGAAATGAGAAATACATTCGATTACGGCAACTAATAGTTAGCGAACTTTTTGGTAGAAACTGAATGATCTCTTGGCTCAGGCAAGAAAAGGAAAAGGTAGTCGTACTCTTACCTTTTCCGACGATAGGAAAGTTTGAGCTGAAAGATTGAATCACTTCGGGTAAGAAAGGCGGGCTTAGCAGGTTTCTCCAAACGTATAGTATAAACAAAAAGAGGAAGCAATCGGTCTTGAAGAGGATACCGATACGCATACATTCTCGCATGGAAGAACCTAGCTGAACCGGATCAAGGGTCCTAACCGAGTCCGACTGACCTTCTTTGGCTGGCCCCCACCCCTTGTAACGAGGTCAACCCGTACGTGCTTTTGCCTTTCGTTTAGCGAGATAGCTTACCAGCTCTTTCGGCTCATAGCAGCAATATGAAAAGCGGAATCCTCATCCTGAGTCGAGTCCGCATTGCCATACGAATCGACATCGGCCAAACCAAGAGCTCCTATTTTTTCTTTAATGAAAGCGGATCTAAGAGTTTCGATAAAACAAACCTCTTTTAAAGAAGTCGCTCTGCCTTGATCACCGTGGACATACGCAGCTCCCACTTTACCTTCGCCTACCGTGAAAAGGAAAGTTCCCTCTCGATAGGCCCTCCCAGCTCCCGAACGTTTTTCTATCAATCGAGAGAGGTACAGAATAGTACAACAAACCAACAAGACAAGAATGGACTCATAAGATGGGCGGTTAGGGAATCGATTTCATTTGTGTTATCCGCCAAGGAAATGAGAAAGGAATTCTCTATACACGGCTGAGAGATGACCGTATTGTTGCACATCCTGAATAAAGTACCGTAGGCAAGCGAAGCTTTTGAAAATGAAAGCGTGTAGAACTCAGCTTTCTCTTCGATTCGTAAACTTCGAATTTGATCTTCCTTTCATCTTCAGGTGACTAAGAGAGAATTTGGGCCTGGCGTGCATCCGGTTCGATCAATAATAAGGTACAAAGTGGATTGATTAAATGGGCTTGAAGTTCCATTATCGTTAGGTTGAAGATCTACTCGCCAGGGTTGAGAAGACAGTCCGTGAGCTAATTGGGCTTCGAGATTGCGTATACGCGAAAAGAGCTCACTTTCGACTTTCTCCTCGGTGATTTGTGTCCGGTTCTGGTTCAGGAAAGGGTCTGATCTCTTTCATTGGAGCACAGTGATGCTGAAGGAGTCTTCGGAACCGGTGGAGAGGCTATGATGATTTCAGGCTATTTAAATAGCATGACTGATACCACAAAGAAAGGGTATCTAAGTCACACCAGTGGAATAGGTTTGATTCGAACCTATGGCCCTCTGTACCCAAAATAGATGTGCTGACCAGACTGCGCTACACCTCGTCTCACCCCCTCCTATCAAGGTTTAATGATGCTCTTTTTCGGT
Source organism: Cucurbita maxima (assembly GCF_002738345.1). NCBI lineage: Eukaryota > Viridiplantae > Streptophyta > Magnoliopsida > Cucurbitales > Cucurbitaceae > Cucurbita > Cucurbita maxima. Next base: position 55,583 of record NW_019272173.1, read on the forward strand.
TATTAGATAAAGGTATGAGGGGACGAAGTGACTCGGCCAAAGGTTCAGGTTCCGAAGGAATATCTTCTTCTGTTAAGCAAAATCGTTGTTCCATCTCTCTCCTGGCTTATGGAATAAATACCCTTTGAAATGAAGCAAAAAGTACACCCAGCAAACTTCCTTTTTTTGTGATCTAATCTTCTTGGAAAACAAAGAAGTATGATAAGAGCCCCAGTATAAAAAAATAGAAAAACAAAGAAGTATGATAAGAGCCCCAGTATAAAAAAAATAGAAAATCTTCCCCCTCTGAAATAGAAAAGAAATTCATAAGTCGATACAGAGCCAATTCCAATAGACTTATTGGAGGGTCCCATTGGCGTGCATCCAGTAGGAATTGAACCTACGAATTCGCCAATTATGAGTTGGGCGCTTTAACCATTCAACCATGGATGCTTAGCGGGGATCCTCGTACATGGTGAATAACCAAATTCCAATTAAAATGAAATCTTTAGTATAAATCAATGCAATTTAGGAGGACTTAATTAATGAACGGCCATCAATTCAAATCCTGGATTTTCGAATTGAGAGAGATCAAGAATTCTCACTATTTCTTAGATTCATGGACCCAATTCAATTCAGTGGGATCTTTCATTCACATTTT
>NW_019272173.1:63774-65197 GCF_002738345.1 Cucurbita maxima
TGCTATCCTCTGTCTATTTTTTGGGATAAAATCCCTGATTTCCCGGGATTTTGGGCCATTTTTGGCCATTTTCCCGGTATTTAGGGCCATTTTCCCTGATTTCACTCTTTTTCCGGTAAAGACCATTAATTCTGAAATTCTATCATCTGTCTATTTTTTGGGATATTTTTGAGTATAGGTAATTAACTATTAAGTCAAGACTCAACAAGAAATGAATTAGCTGTTTTCCTCTCCGTTCACCTTTAATGAGCCAAAGAGAAAGAAAAGAAAGAAAAGAGACCAATAGAATAGAATAGGTTAAATCACGGACAGGATTGAATATGCTTTAGTGAAATCAGTCTTTCATATGCTCAACTAGAAACGAACGCCAGGGACAGAAAAGAAACGAGACCGAGGTTATAGTGTTTGAAAGGAGAAGAGAAAGAAAGAGAAGCGACTGAACCGATATGACCTTGCCTTATTTCAGAAGGTAAAGCTAGAAGAAAAAGATATTCATTCGGCTGAACCTTCCCCGATATTACCTGACCAGATAGATTGAAGGAGGTAAACTCGACGAGCAGCTTCGCACCTTTCCGATGAATTCTCCTGTAAAGACCATGAATAAAAAAACTTTATCTTCTGTCTATTTTTTGGGATATTTTAGGCCGAGGTAATGCAGAAGTCAAGACTCAACTCTCGATGAATTATCCTTCAACTTGTCCCTAATTGAACTCGGTAAAGCAGCTTCTCTCCTAAACCTATTTATTCACTGTAAAGTGGCTTCGCCCCTGAACCTGATGTCCCTTCCCTATTTATTCCTTCAAACACGAGGTAAAGAAGTCGCTAATTCATTGACTATCCCTTCACTGTTAAAGAAAGAAAAGATAATTGATTGAAGAAGAAAATTCAAGCAAAAGAGAAAGAAAAGAAGAAGAACCCGAAAAAGAGCTACTTCACCTTCAGCTATTTCTTCTTGAACTGTAACCAAGGATCAATACTCCTATTTATTCATTCTCTACTTCACCTTCAGCTATTTCTTCTTGAACTGTAACCAAGGATCAATACTCCTATTTATTCATTCTCCTGAACCTCGTAAACAAGGAAAGACTCAAGATTAATGAGACTGAACTCACATATTCAATCCTTCACTCCTGAACCTATCGGTTTCACAAGCACTAAGTTTAAGTCAGTTCTTCCCCTTCACCTCGTAAACTCGGTTGAACAATTCCATTGCCTGCCCCTCTATTACCTGACCAGATTTCAGGGTAAAGGTATTTTACGGTCTCTTTGCTTTCCTTTGATTCTGCTTTCAAGACTCTTCAAATGAAAGAAAGATTTGCTCCTGAACCTGATTGAACTCCTTCCTTCACCTTTACAGGAAACAAAAGAATAAGACTTCAAAGACTCGGTAAAGCTATTAACCTGAACCTCTATTACCTTCAGT
>NW_019272173.1:65335-65891 GCF_002738345.1 Cucurbita maxima
ATAAAAGCCTGTCAGAGAATTGTCAAAAGTCGGATTTTCCCAGAAGTTGCCGATCGAGGATAATGCAACGAGGTGTTTTCTAATGTAATGATCATTCCAAGATTTCCACTATTTAAATAGAAGTACAATCTACTAAAAGAGTTAGAACACTAGTGAACCAGTCTTGAGGATTGGGACTTGGCTCCTTCGTAAAGAAGAACAAGCGAAACGATACCTAGATCCGGCTGGGAAACAACAATGTTGCTTAGGTTACATTGGAAATAAGTACTGAATGAAACCATTTTCTTTTATTTTCCACTAAGTCAGCTTGCCCCATGAGACAATGGACGCTTTTCATTCCTTCCTCTTTTTCTTGCTTAGTTGGCTACTCACATCCCTGAATTCAAGTGTGTTGGCCTAGGTTCTTGGCTGCACAACCTCACATGCTCTATGGACTTCCCTGGAAGAGGGTGTTTGCTTCTATCTAAGTCAAGAGCAAGAATAATGCAACTTCGCCTTCTATTAGAGACCAAAAAGAAAGAAAGGCTCTATCTCAATGACGGATTATCTCCAAAAA